>NC_082708.1:45862958-46163458 GCF_030144855.1 Hypanus sabinus | reverse complement strand
GAAAATTTAAAGACATGCTGAGACACAAATATCTGCTTGCTGGAAATTCTTAGGGGAATCAGTATAATTAGTTTAAAACATGAAAAATATACACTGAATTACGAAAAATAATATACCTTTTGCAATTGTAATATCAAAGCCAAACACACTGCATTTCAATACCAAAGTACACCAAATAAGGAATGCAATGGTATTTTACCTTAGGGCAATTCACTGATGATTTCCTGCGACAAAGCTATATACAAATAAAGACACACTTTAATGAAAACTAGATTAATTAATTGATTCATGTACCATGCAAATAGCCATGGATGGGAATGGGATGGGGAAATCATGAAGTTGTTTGTGTACAACATTCTATTTGTACATAAACATATCTGAAAATTGAGCCATCTATTGTGTCACCTGTTTTAGGAAGTAGGATTCATTTGCTCCTACACATGCAAGAAATAAAATATGAAATAACCACAGAAACAGCAAATCAACATTTCTATATGTATATTTTTTCTTTGTGTAAATAATTGTGTTTCAAACTGCACTTTCAGGTAATATTCCATTTATTGTCTCTTCAGGACCTCTATCTTGAGAGGGTCACAAACAGTAAATTAGATGTTCAAACAGTTCAAACTTTTACATGTTTGATTTCAATAAAGCACATTATAAGAATTTTCAATACGGCACAGCAGGATCTAAATTTCTACCTGAATCACAAGAACAATTGCGACTTCAGGAAACACAGGACACTTGACAATATATTGCCTGACCTCAGTGGTTGGGAAGATGTTGGAGTCAATTGTTAAGGATGAGGTTCTGGAGTACTTAGTGACACAGGACAAGATAGGATAAAGTCAGCATGGTTTCCTTAAGGGAAAATCTTGCCTGGCAAACCTGTTGGAATTATTATAGGAGATTGCATGTAGGATAGATAAAGAGGATGCAGTGGATGTTGTATACTTGGACTTTCAGAAGGCCTTTGACAAGGTGCTACAATTGAGGCTGCTTATCAAGTTAAGAGCCCATGACATTACAGGAAAGTTACTGTTATGGTTAGAGCAGCGGCTGATTGGTAGGAGGCAAGTGGGAATAAAAGGATCCTTTTCTGGTTGGCTGCCAGTGACTAGTGCTGTTCCACAGGGGTTGGTGTAGGGCTGCTTCTTTTTATGCTGTATATCTATGATTTGGATAATAGAAAAGATGTGTTGGCATTGGAGAAGGTTCATAGAAGATTCACAAGGATGATTCTGGGAATGAAAGGGTCATCATACAAGGAACGTTTGATAGCTCTGGCTCTGTACTTCCTGGAGTTTAGAAGGATGAGGGGGAATCACATTGAAACCTTACAAATGTTGAAAGGCCTAGACAGAGTAGATGTGAAAGGACGTTTTCCATGATGGGGGAGTCTAGAACAAGAGGGCACAGCCTCAAGATAAAACAAAGATGCAGTTAAATTTCTTTAGCCAGGGAGTTGTGAATTTGTGGAATTTATTACTACTACAGGCAGCTGTGGAGGCCAGGTCATTGAGTGTATTTAAGGAAGTGCTTGATAGGTTCTTGAATGGACACAGCATCAAAGGTTACGGGGAGGAGGCTGGCGACTGAAGCTGACTGGAAAATAGGATCAGCCATGATTGAACAGTGGAGCAGGCTCAATGGATCAAATGGCTTAATTCTGCTGCTACATCTCATGGTCTTATAATTCCTCAATAAACATTGGAATATCAGACTTAACTATATGTGGTCAGCATTAAAGAGAATTGAATCAGGTGAAAATATGATGAGTTGAACCTGGTTCCCAATGCCCACTTTTCTAGTCCAGGAATCAAAATTGAAATTAACATAGAAAAACCCACACAGGTTATGCAGTTTAATGTGAATTTGTGTGGTACTTCAATCAGTGAAGCTCACTAACATCATCTTTAATTTTAAGAAGATATTTGCTTATGCCTTGGTTTGCATAGTGTCAATCATACAATCTTTGAAAGGTCAAAAGGCAACATGATCCAAAGATACTGCCAAAATGTTCTGCTTTCACTCTTTAGGAGAGAGCAGATATGACCTAAGACTTACACCTCTCACTGAAGTGACAGCTAACCATTTCTCAACTATATGCTTGTCATTTAGAGAGTACCACCTTGAACTGACATTGTACTGATTGATTCTAGCTTGATATGGAATTAAATTAAAATGAACAATACCAAACAAAAAACAAAAACTGGTACGCTGCAGATTGTTTTTTGTTACATTTCTGAGAAGAAGATTTTGCTTTTCATTTATGGTAAAGCCTAGACTTTATTATAGTGAAATACTTGTAAATTAATAAACTGTCTATGCAGTCCCTCCACGGCCTTGAACTCTTTTCTGAATTGTGATGCCTAGGAACGGATAGCAACTTATAAAATGTTTAACAATAACTACATTTATATTTTTGCTCTGTACCTTTGTTTATATAACCACGGATTCACAATAATTTAAAAAAAACGTATTCCATTCACGACTTCAGACATTTGTGAATGTTCTGCAACTTGGGAAATTATTCTTCCTCTCATAGTTTTTCCTTCCAGAACTATATTAAACTTTATCTGCCTTATGCCATCATACTTTACCAGCCTATGTCGCCCTGACATCTGCAGTGTTGATGATATTGTCATTTACTTTTGCAACTTGATCATTAATATTTAGAGAATGTCTCTAGTGATCTGAAGCAATACAGCTATGTCTGAAAACATGAATTAGTATTTGTAGCATAAATGTATCTAATTTATTTTAAATAGTGCATACGTGCAAATCTAGTTATGTCTTTTTTTATTTATATTGAATTTGAAATAAGCTTCAATGCCACATTCAAAAAGTAAATATTTTGACTATCAAATAAAATTGACGAGAATGTTTTGGTGTGATATACAGAAAAAGACACAAAAGACATTAGTGGATATATTACACCACTCTAATGTAATAATTCATTACCAAAAATGAGGAAAATATTTAGATATACCATTTATATATCAATTAACTTATGAAATCTGACAACTGATTATTGACTTTATAATAAATGCAATGAAATTACACTGCCGAACAGGGAGGAATTGGTGTGGCATACTCAAAATAGACTGTATTACTAAGTATTTTAAAAAGCATAAATCAAACAGGTGACACTCACAATTTTTGCTGCTACAAGACTGAGGACTAATATCTGATGCACAACGCTATAGGAACACATGGCAAATAAGCTGAAGTCATGCACCGATGATAATGAGGACTGCAGAATACAAGTTATAGCCTTTTTGGAAATAATGAAGGAAACATTAGTCAAGATAAACAAGATACTTAGGAAAAAATTTGGATTGATGTGATCAGCTGAAGAGCTGTCATAGTCAAAAGCAGACCTCCAGAGCTTTTCTTCAGAGCAAAGCTAAGAATGCTATGTTTCATAAAACAAAACCTCAAATGACATGTCAATCTATCGTACGCACTGTTAAGCTGGTGTCTGGTTCTGAGAATACCAGCATTCTTTTGATACCTTACTCAATTACTCATTATTCAAGTGAGCGACTCGACATTAGTTTGTAGGGCTAGTTAATGATGCAGCATGACATTAGAGTTCCATCATAACTTTACTTTAAGTCCACATATGCACCTTTGCTCCATGCAATAATCTACCCAAACATATGGAGTTAATATTTGTCATTCTCAAGAGCTGATCCAGCACAGAACATGGATCCCACTTATCTAAATTGCTTGGTACCATATCAAACTGAGTAAGTGTGAAGTGATTCACTTAGGTAGGTCAAATATGATGGCAGAATATAGTATAATGGTAAGACTCTTGGCAGTGTGGAGGATCAGAGGGATCTTGGGGTCCGATTCCAAAGGATGCTCAAAGCAGCTGCGCAGGTTGACTCTGTAGTTAAGAAAGCATACGTTGTATTGGCCTTCACTAATCATGGAATTGAATTTAGGAGCTGAGAGGTAATGTTGCAGTTATATGGGATCTTGGTCAGACCCCACTTGGAGTACTGTGCTCACTTCTGGTTGCCTCACTACAGGAAGGATGTGGGAGCCATAGAAAGGGTGCAGAGGGGATTTACAAGAATGTTGCCTGGATAGGAGAGCACGTATTATGAAAACAAGTTGAGTGAACTTGGTCTTTTCTCCTTGGAGTGACGGAGGATGAGAGGTGACCTGATAGAGGTGGATAAGATGATGAGAGGCATTGATCATGTGAGAGGCTTTTTCCTAGGGCTGAAATGGAGGACAGGGTTAAGGTGTTGGTGAGTAGGTACAGAGATGTCAGGGGTAAGATTTTTTACGCAGGAAGGTGAGTGCGTAGAATGGGCTGCTAGCAACGGTGGTGTAGGTGGATATGATAGACTTTTGGATAGGTACAAGGAGCTTAAAAAAATAGTGGGCTATGGGAAGCCTAGTAATTTCTAAGGTAGGGACCTTTTCAGCACAACTTTGTGGGCCGAAGGGCCTGTATTGTGCTGTAGGTTTTCTATGTTTCACTTGGGAACCGTGTTCACCTGTTTCAGATTAGATTTAGTTAAACATGGAATGTAACAGCTGCATGCAAAAAATGGAAAAACAAATTTGATTCAGGGTTAATTGAAAATATTGTTTGAAATTTTATGGTGGCTGCCTTCAATTTTACAAGTCCACATTCCTTCACTGAGGACAACATTTTATTTTATAGCTTTTGAAAATTAGATGGCAACCTTGTGGATTACTCAAATTAATTGACCATTTATTTGTTTAGAGTAAGTTTCTGTTTTAATTTACTGAAAATTTGCCAGTCATTATTCAAGCCATCTTACAATTCTAGAGAGCTGATCAATAAGGTTGATCAGTAAGTTTCTATTTCAGAAAATGAGCAAAATATTTACAGAAGTTTATTTTTATATGATATTCAAAATATTTAAATATTTGATTTCTTCCTCATTTTCTGCTGAGGTAATTCTGGAATAAAGGTTTATAAAAGAATTTTAACAAAAGTTTGCTGGAAACTTTTGCATGCTTATTGAGATTAAACAAAATCTTTCCACCAATAGGCATTTTCATAATAACAATTTAGTTAAGAGAATACAGCACATATCCTCCTGATAGAATGATATCGGTATATTAGACAGAAAAATACATTCTTCACTTCTTGTTTTAAAGAAAGGTAGTTTTGAACAAAATATAAAAAAGTGACCGTATAAAGTTAGATTAGGAGTAACAACATGTATGTACCATACTGAATATCACTGAAGTACACTGTATGTCCTTATTCTTTCTATCTATTTATTTATTTATTTATTTATTTTTAGAAAATTGCAAAGAATAAATGTAACGAAAAAAAAAATAATATTGATCCTCCCCCCTTAACCCTTATCTAAAGAAATAAAAAAAAAGAAAGAAAGAAAGAAGAGAAAAGATTGCCTGGATATCGGAGGATCCCCACATGCTCCATGGAGTTCAAAATAATTTTAATATTTATTTTTACTTTCCCCAATTACTTTATAATTTTATCTCAAAGGACCTATATATTTAATCCCTTTTGTATGTATGGGAGCCAAATTTTCAAAAATATATCATATTCATTTCTTAGATTATATGCAATTTTTTTCAAGTGGAATACAACTATATATTTCATTATTCCAACGATCCATAGTTAAATATAAATCAGATTTCCAAGTAACTGCGATAACTATTTTACCTACTGCCAATGCAATTTTTATCAATTTTTTCTGATACTTATTCAATTTAAGTTTCGGTATTGTCCCTTCAATATCTCCTAATAAAAATAACATTGGACTATGTGGGAATTGTACTCCAGTAATTTGTTCCAATAAAAGTCTTAAATTTATTCAAAATGGTTGAATTTTAAAACAAGACCAAGTAGAATGTAAAAAAGCACCAATTTCTTGATTACATTGAAAACATTGGACAGACATATTTGAATTTAATCTATTTATTTTCTGTGGTATATATAATTGATGTAAAAATTATATTGTATTAATTTAAGTCGAACACTTATTGTATTTATCATACTATCAGAACACAATCTTGACCAACTTTTTCCATCAATTTTAACATTCAAATCAGATTCCCATTTTTGTCTTGATTTATGAATTCCAGATTCAATTGTCTGTTTTTGAATCAAATTGTACATACAAGACGTAATTTTTAAAATTTTTCCTTTTTGAATTAATATTTCTATTTCACTAGGTTTTGGCATCAACATTGTTTGACCCAGCTTTTCTTGTAAATAAGCCTTTAATTGAAAATAACAGAAAAGAGTGTTGTTTGATATTTTATATTTATTTTTTAATTGCTCAAACGACATCAATATAACTCCTTCAGTCCCCTCTTGGAACCAATTATGTAAAAGTTTATTATCCATTGTAAAAGGAATAAGCCTATTTTGAATTAAAGTTCTTTTTGCTAATAAAGATTTCTTTATCTCATCATCCATATTTACCTTATTCCACAAATCAATCAAATGTCTTAATATAGGAGATTCTTTTTTTCCCCTTATCCATTTGGATTCCCATTTATATATAAAATCTTCTGGTATGTTTTCTCCTATCTTATCTAATTCTATTCTAATCCATGCCGGTTTTTTTTTCATCAAAAAAAGACGCAGTAAATCTAAGTTGATTTGCTTTATAATAATTCTTAAAATTTGGAAGTTGTAACCCTCCTAAATCAAATTTACACGTCAATTTCTCCAATGATATTCTTGACATCTTTCCTTTCCAAAGAAATTTCCTTACATATTTATTCAGTTCTTGAAAAAACTTCTGAGGTAATTGTATTGGTAAAGTTTGGAATAAATATTGCAATCTAGGAAATATATTCATTTTTACAGCATTAACTCTATCTATTAATGTTATTGGTAACATCATCCATTTATCAAGATCCTTTTTAATAATGGCAAATAATTTTGTTTATATAAATTCTTTACAGTATTATCAACTCTAATATCTAAATATTTTATCCCATTTATTGACCATCGAAAATGAGTTACTAATCAACATTGATTATAATTTCCTTTGGTAAGGGGTAAAATTTCACTTTTATCCCAATTTACTTTATACCCTGATACTTTCCCATATTCTTCCAATCTAAAAGATAATCTTTCCAAAGATTGTAATGGGTTTGTTAAATAAATCAAAACATCATCAGCAAATAAATTAATCTTATATTCTTCTTGATTAACTCTAAAGCCCCCAATGTCTGAATCTGTTCTAATTAATTCAGCTAATGGTTCTATTGCCAATACAAATAAAGCAGGTGATAATGGGCAGCCTTGTCTAGTTAACCTTGTTAAGCAAAATGCTGTTGAAATCTGACCATTTGTAACTACTTTAGTTTGAGGATTAGTATTTAAAGTTTTAATCCATTGTATAAAAGATTTTCCTAACTCATATTTTTCCAATACCTTAAATAAAAAATCCCATTCCAATCTATCAAATGCTTTTTCTGCATCCAAAGCAACTACCACACTCATTTCCTCTCTTTTTTGTGCCAAATGAATTATATAAAGTAACCGGGTTATATTATCCATTGATTGTCTGTTTTTAATAAAACCTGTTTGATCCATATGTAATAGTTTTGGTAAATATTTAGATATTCTATTAGATAAAATTTTTGCTATTATTTTATAATCTGTATTCAACAAATAAATAGGTCTATATGATGTTGGTTTTAAAGGATCTCTATCTTTTTTTGGCAATACAGTTATGATCGCTGTTAAAAAAGATTGTGGGAGTTTATGCATTCTTTCCACTTGATATATTAATTCCATAAAAGGAGGAATTAATAAATCCTTAAATTTTTTATAAAATTCAGGAGGAAAACCATCTTCTCCTGGGGATTTATTACTCTGAAGTGATCCTAAAGCTTCTTCAACTCTTTTAATGTAAAGGGCATATGTAATCCTTTCTGTTCTTCCAAATTTAATTTTGGAAGGGTTATTTGTGATAAAAATTTATCTATCTCAGCAATCTTATTTTGTGATTCTGATTGATATAGTTCAGTATAAAATTTTTAAAGTTTCATTAATTTCTAAAGGTTTATAAGTAACCTTATTTACACTTGTTCTAATTGCATTTATTGTTTTAGAAGCCTGTTCTGTTTTCAACTGCCAAGCAAGAATCTTATGTGATCTTTCGCCTAATTCATAATATTTTTGTTTAGTTCTCATAATTACTTTTTCTGTATGATATGTCTGGAGTGTATTATATTGTAATTTTTTATTAACAAGTTGTCTTCGTTTTTCTTCTGTCATATATCTTTGAGATTCTTTTTCTAACTTTATAATAACTTTTTCCAATTGATCTATTTCTGCCACGTATTCCTTCTTAATTTTAGATGTTTAACTTATAATCTGACCCCTTAAATATGCTTTCATTGCTTCCCATAATACAATTTTATCTTCAACTGAATGTAAATTTGTATCCAAAAAAAAATTGAATGTTTTTTCATAAAATCACAAAAATCTTGACATTTTAATAAAATTGAATTAAATCGCCATCTATAGATCGATTCCTCCTTATCCATCATTATCATTGTCATTATCAAGGGGGAATGATCTGACAGTATTCTTGCTTTATATTCCACACTTTTCACTTTATCCTGAATATTTTTTGATAATAAAAAAAATCAATTCTTGAGTAAGTTTTATGTCTATTTGAATAAAATGAATAATCTCTTTCTCTTGGATTATTTTTTTCTCCATATATCAATCAGGTTTAAATCTTTCATTAATGATAAAGTTAGTTTTAATACTTTTGATTTTGTAGCAACTTTAGTTGACCTATCCAAAACTGGATCTAAACAAAAAATAAAATCTCCACCTATTAATATTTTATCATGTGCATCAGCCAAATTAAAAAAAAAACTTCTTCTATGAATTTTGCATCATTTTCATTTGGTGCATAAATGTTCATAAAAGTCCGTAATTCTGAAAAAATTTGACAATGTATAATCACATATCTCCCCACAGAATCAATGACTACATTTTGTATTTTAATTGGTAAAGTTTTATTAACCAAAATTGCAACACCTCTCGATTTTGAATTAAATGAAGCTGCAATGACATTTCCAACCCAATCTCTCTTTAATTTCTTATATTCTGTTTCTGTTAAATGTGTTTCTTGTAAAAAAGCTATATCTCCTTTCATTTTCTTAATATATGTTAAAACTCTTTTTCTTTTCACAGGTTCATTAAGTCCATTAACATTAAAACTCAAAAAATTAAGTAAATTAATCATTCATAATACCTTGGGAACTCTTTGAAATTCTCCATGTTGCTATGAGTCTCTCCCCAACCATCCAGGCAAAAAAAAAAGAAAAATAGAAAAAAGGTAACTAATATATAAGAAAAAAACCCAAAATACCCCCCCACTAATGTTGCGAATAAAAAGAACACAACATTACCCAGCCCCAATTTAAGGTTCATGGCAATCGCCATGATTGTACACGTGAAACTCGCAGCCATTGATCAGGAGCTCCTCCAGCTTCCCCGCAAAAAAGAAAGAAAGAAAATATATTAGTGAAGAAAAAAAAAGAAAATAATTAATGTCTCTACTCCCAATTAATACTCAACTATTTTTGTTTTCCTTATAAATGTCCATCAAGTCCAACCTTATTTCAGTCTTCATCATTAGTCCACTTCATTTCTATAATTCTTTAGTCCTCTTCGTGGACATCAAATAATACTTGTACAAATTTCTCCACTTTCCGGTAATCAACGAAAGATCTTCTTTCTTCGTTATCTTCTTTCTTCGTTATTGTGGGTAGCACAATAAAAATTTAAAGCCCTTTTCCCATAAAGATTTTTTCACTGGATTAAATTCCTTCCGCCTCTTCAGATCATAACTTATGTCTGGATAAAAAAAACTCTTGTCCCTTCTATTATCAATGGCCCATTTCTCTTTTTAGCACCTTGAGTAGCTGCCTTCAAGATCATTTCTTTATCTTGATACCTTAAGCATTTTATCAAAATTGATCTTGGATTTTGATCTTGTTGAGGTCTTGGTCCTAAAGCTGTGTGTGCTCTTTCAATTTGAATTACTTGGCTTCCTTCTTTAATTTCCAAAATTTTCGGAATCCATTCTTGAAAGAATTTTATTGAATTTTCTCCCTCTGTACCTTCCATAAGACCAACAATTTTAATATTTTTTCATCTACTAGAGTTTTTAAGCGCATCTATTTTTTCCAACATCCGTTTTCTTTCTATTGACCAGGCAAGATTATTGTCTTCTATCTTATCTATTCTTTGTGTTTTCTTCCATTTTTACTTCCATCTCTTTAACTTTATTATCCATCTTCTTTTGTTTTTCCACCTCATTATCAAGTGTATTCTGCATCCTTCTTATATCTGTTCTTATAGCTTTTAATTCATTCATCATATATATCAGGATATCTCTTATGTCTCCTTTAATCTCTTTCTTCTTTTTCTCTTCTTCATCCTCTGTATTTCCCAAAGAGTCTGATTCCACTTCTGATTCACTTCCAGCCATAGTTGGGATTTGTAGTTTTGTTAATATCTGTTCATGCAGACTTGTTTCTTCACACATGTGTTGTTCTTGCCGTTTCTTCTTAGAAACCGCCGACATTGCTGCAACTTCCTGTCCTGCATCATCAGAAGTGCCATGCACTTCGCCGGGAGGAGATCCAACTTGAGTCCGAGGCTTCGTCGATATGGTTAGGCCTTCTTCCCCGCTGATCTGCGCAGTCTTCAAAGAAGTAGCTTTCTTCTGTTTCGGTTAGGAGCCATATCCAAAAATAATCCTGAGTTACTTATAAATAGTTTCTAGTAGGTATTTATTAATTCTTCTTCATTTAAACCCTATTTCACTACTTTTTACAAGGGAGCTGGATTCCCAACGTCTCGACCCTATGTCATCACGTGACATCCCCCCATGTCCTTATTCTTGATTAAAATCTGGATGTGGTTATCATTTCTATTGAAAGTGATAATAGATGGCATGCTGCAAGCTAATGTTACTGTGGAAGATTGGCACTGAAGGATTATTGCCAAACAGCATATCCAAGAATGAGGCCTACCCCATATTAATCATTAAATTATTCTCCTGGATGATTCATACTGAGGTCACCAATCCAAACATAATCACCTACCCTTCTAGTAATAAATATATTGTAGCAGTGTGCTACACGCAGCGCTAAAATAATGACACGGAGTCGGTAAACTGCAGTTAAAGAAAGATTTTATTCAAACTTCACAGCCTTGCTTTAAAGCCTCTCTGATCCCGCCCTCCCTGGGCGCGGATGCTGCAGGGGCATGTACTCACAATCCCCCGCAGGCTTTTCCCTTTGTTGGTGAAGCAGACCTGGCGCCCTTTTGGGACTGGCCTTTGTGCCGGCGCGCTGGCTATTTGTGAGCCGGTTCGAGTGCGCTAGGAAGTGGGTTGCCACATAACCTTCCCCCCCCCCCCCCAAGTACCGGCGATACACCCCCCAATGTCCACAGTCTGGGCCGGACCCTGTTTGGGAGGTCGGCCTCTGTGCCACGGTCCCGGAAACTTGACCGGTTGCGCCAAGTCCACATGGGCCGGTTTGAGTCGGTCCACCGTGAAAACCTCCTCTCTCCTCCCAACGTCCAGCACGAACGTGGACCCATTGTTCCTGAGCACCGTAAACGGCCCCTTGAAGGGCTGTTGCGGCGGTGGCTGATGCCCGCCCTTTCGTACAAACACAAACTTACAGTTCTGCAGGTCTTGGGGTACGCAGGTCGGGTTCTGCCCATGCTGTGAAGTAGGTATGGGGGCCAGGTCACCGAGCCTCTCGCGTAGTCTGCCCAGGACTGCTGTGGGTTCTTCCTCTTGCCCCCTTGGGGCTGGTATGAACTCCCTGGGGACGACCAGGGGTGCACCATACACCAACTCGGCCGATGAGGCATGCAGATCGTCTTTGGGTGCTGTGCGGATGCCGAGTAGGACCTAGGGAAGCTCGTCCACCCAGTTAGCTCCTCTCAGGCGGGCCATGAGAGCCGACTTTAGGTGATGGTGGAAACGCTCCACCAGGCCGTTCGACTGTGGGTGGTAGGCAGTTGTGTGGTGCAGCTGTGTCCCCAAAAGGCTGGCCATAGCTGACCACAGGCTGGAGGTGAACTGGGCGCGTCGGTTGGAGGTAATGTGGGCCGGTACACCAAAGTGGAACACCCAGGTGGCGATCAGTGTCCGAGCGCAAGACTCGGAGGTGGTGTCGGTGAGCGGCATCGCCTCTGGCCATCTTGTGAACCGGTCCACGATAGTGAGGAGGTGCCACTCTCCGCGTGACACTGGCAGGGGGCCCACAATATCCACATGAATGTGGTTGAAACACCGGTGGGTGGGGTGGAACTGCTGTGGCAGAGATTTGGTGTGCCGCTGCACCTTGGCCGTCTGGCAGTGCATGCATGTTCTGGCCCATTCACTGACCTGCTTGCGGAGTCTGTGCCAAATGAACCTGCTGGAAACCATCCGGACGGTTGTCCTGATGGAGGGGTGTGCTAAGTTATGAATGGAGTCAAAAACGCGTCGCCGCCAAGGTGCCGGGACGACGGGACGGGGTTGGCCGATGGCGACGTCACAGAGTAGGGTCCTCTCACCTGGGCCTACGGGGAGGTCCTGGAGCTGCAGACCGGAGACTGCGGTTCTGTAACTCGGGATCTCCTCGTCTGCCTGCTGCGCCTCTGCCAGCGCCTCAAAGTCTACCCCTTGGGAAAGGGCATGAATGTTAGGGCAAGAGAGCGCGCCCGCCACGACATTATCCTTACCCGAGACGTGCCGGACATCCGTCGTGTATTCAGAGATGTAGGACAGATGGCGCTGCTGGCGGGATGACGAGGGATCGGACACCTTCGTGAACGTAAAGGTAAGCGGCTTGTGGTCCGTGAACGCGGTGAAGGGCCTACCTTCTAAGAAGTACCTGAAATGCCGGATTGCCAGGTATAGCGCCAACAGTTCCCAGTCGAAAGCACTGTATTTGAGCTCGGGTGGCCGCAGGTGTTTGCTGAAAAATGCCAGGGGTTGCCAGCGACCTGCGATGAGTTGCTCCAGTACCCCACCGACTGCCGTGTTAGAAGTGCCCACTGTGAGGGTGGTAGGGACATCCATTCTGGGGTGCACTAGCATTGCGGCATTTGCCAAGGCTTCTTTCGTTTTAATGAAAGCGGCGGCGGACTCCTCGTCCCAGGTAATGTCCTTGCCCAGGCCCGACATCAGAGTGAACAGGGAGCGCATGATTCGGGCAGCTGAAGGGAGGTAGAAATTGACAATACCAACGAATTCCTGAAGGCCTTTGATCGTAGTGGGTCGGGGAAAATGGCGGACTGCATCTACCTTAGCGGGCAAAGGGGTCGCCCCATCTTTAGTAATCCTGTGGCCCAGGAAGTCAATCGTGTCGAGCCCGAACTGGCATTTGGCCGGGTTGATTATTAGACCGTACTCACTCAGTCAGGCGTAGAGTTGACGGAGGTGGGACAGATGCTCCTGACGACCGCTGCTGGCTATGAGGATGTCGTCCAAATAGATGAATGCGAAGTCCAGGTCGCGTCCCACCGCGTCCATACTGGAACGTCTGTGCGGCATTCTTCAGGCCGAACGGCATGCGGAGGAACTCGAAAAGGCCAAACGGGGTGATGAGAGCTGTTTTGAGGATATCGTCCGGATGCATCAGGATTTGATGGTACTCCCAGACGAGGTCTACCTTGGAGAAGATCTGTGCGCCGTGCAGGTTTGCTGCAAAGTCCTGAATATGTGGCACAGGGTAGCAGTCCGGTGTGGTAGTCTCGTTCAGCCTGCAGTAGTCGCCGCATGGTCTCCAGCCTCCTGTCACTTTGGGCACCATTTGCAGGGGGGAGGCCCATGGGCTGTCGGACCGCTGGATGATCCCCAATTCCTCCATCTCTTGAAATCCTCCTTCGCCAGTCAGAGCTTGTCCGGGGGAAGCCGCCGAGCACGGGCGTGGAGGGGAGGTCCCTGGGTTGGGATGTGGTGCTGTACGCCGTGTCGGGGCATGGCTGCCGTGAACTGCGGCGCCAGAACCGATGGGAAATCCGCCAGGACTCTGGTGAAGTCGTTGTCGGACAGCATGATGGAGGCCAGGTGTGGGGCTGGCAACTGGGCTTCTCCCAGGGAGAACGTCCGAAAGGTCTCGGCGTGGACCAGTCTCTGCCTCGGCAGGTCGACCAGCAGGCTGTGAGCCCACAAAAAATCCGCACCCAGAAGTGGTTGGGCTACAGCGGCCAGTGTGAAGTCCCACGTGAACCTGCTGGAGCTGAACTGTAGCTGCACTGTACGGGTGCCGTAGGTCCTTACTGTGCTGCTGTTCACAGCCCTCGGGGGGGACCCGGTGCCCTGTTGCGGGTATCGTAACTCCTCGGAGGCAAGACGCTGATCTCGGCACCGGTGTCAACCAAAAAACGGTGTCCCGACCTGTTGTCCCACACATACAGGAGACTATCCTGATGGCCAGCTGCCGTAGCCATCAGCGGCGGCTGGCCCTGGTGTTTCCCAGGAACTTGCAGGGCAGGCTACAGTGGCGGGCTTCTGCGCCCCACCGCTGGTGGTAGAAACACCATTGCTCGTTGGTCTCCTTACCCATGCCTCTGGGGTTAGTGGGCTCTGTGGCCAGGCCTGGTCTGGTTTGCTGCTGGGAGCATGGCCTGGTGATCTGTGCGACGGACGCCTCACTCTCCTTCTTGGCATTCCACAGCAAGTCCGCCTGGGCTGCCACCTTCCAGGGGTCGCTGAAATTCACGTCGGACAGCAGCAGGCGTATGTCCTTGGGCAGCTGCTCCAGGAATGCATGCTCAAACATGAGGCAGGGTTTGTGTCCGCCGGCCAGAGACATCTCATTTATTAAAGCCGATGGAGGTCTGTTTCCCAAGCCATCCAGGTGCAGTAAACGGGCAGCTCGCTTGCGCCGTGAGAGTCCAAAAGTCCTTAGTAGCAGGGCTTTGAATTCCGTGTACTTGCCGTCCGCTGGGGGAGACTGTACGAACTCCTCAACTTGGGCCGCTGTGTCCTGGTCGAGGGAGCTCACCACATAGTAGTAATGTGTGTCCTCTGAGGTTATCTGCCGAATGTGGAATTGGGCTTCTGCTTGCTGGAACCATTGGTGAGGTCGCAGCGTCCAGAAGCTTGGCAGTTTCAACGAAACCGCATGAACAGATGCGGCGTTGTTCATCTCCGGTCCAAAAATCGTTTGGACCGTCGGGGTCACCAATTGTAGCGATGCGCTACATGCAGCGCTAAAATAACGACACAGAGTCGGTAAACTGCAGTTAAAGAAAGATTTCATTTGAACTTCACAGCCTTGCTTTAAAGCCTCCCTGATCCCGCCCTCCCCAGGCGTGGATGCTGTAGGGGCACGTACTCACAATCCCCCGCAGGCTTTTCCCTTTGTTGGTGAAGCAGACCTGGCGTCCTTTTGGGACTGGCCTTTGTGCCGGCGCACTGGGTATTTGTGAGCAGGTTCGAGTGCGCTAGGAAGTGGGTCGCCACAATATGTTAATAACTTTAACAAAACCTCAAATTTGTAAAGATAATTAAGCTGAATGCTTTGTGATTTTTTGAATTACACAGGATGGTAACTCAGATGATGCAATGACTATTTTAAATAGTAAAAAGGCTAACAGATTAGTCATTGCATAACATTAAATATCACTGATTTTAGATTATAAGCAATTATAAGAAAACCTCACTGTCCTCACATGGTAATACATCAGGTAATAATGAAAATTTTATATCTTTAAATATTTAGTACAAAGCTTAGATGCTAGGAGATCGCAAACACATGAAGACATTACATCAGAAACAATACTGAAATGAAGATACAGATAACAATGGAAAGGTTGACAAAGAGAAATTCACACT
The DNA here is from genome assembly GCF_030144855.1 of Hypanus sabinus. Taxonomy (NCBI): domain Eukaryota; kingdom Metazoa; phylum Chordata; class Chondrichthyes; order Myliobatiformes; family Dasyatidae; genus Hypanus; species Hypanus sabinus. The sequence continues at coordinate 46,147,592 of NC_082708.1, read as the reverse complement.
AAAAACGATGAGCTATAGATAGTACCTAATAGCCATAATGATGTCTACATTTATATACATTTTTAAACTGAAGTTTTCACTTAACTGTAAATGGACAAGGCAAGGGTAATCTCATTTATAATCTTTAAGTTTAAGGTATTCAATTAAAACACAACAAAGTAATTCACTGGCTGTTAATACTGAAAATGAATAATAAACGTTAACAAAACTAAAATATCCAGTTGAGATGGCACCGTCTCCCAACTGATACAGAAAATAGAGACCGCTTTTAAAGTCATTTCATCTGTTTTGCATCAGAGACTGAGATGTGGAGAACAAGCTATGCTATGCTTTTTACAACAGTGAAATACTTGAGATAATTTCACATACAGTTCTTAAATCCATTATTATATAAAGTATTAGAATGCTAACATTTGTGACTTAAAGCTATAACATGGAAATTTCACAAAGAAAAACTGCCCAAAGACCTAAGCAAGAAAAGCTTTAAACTTAAAATACATGTCCTTTAGTAGAAAAACAGGTAAATTCATCATCACTAATTTGCTAACTGATATTTTCATATCATAATATGGCCATGATTAAAGCTAATTTACGCATCAGCTCTCATCTCAAAGGTTCAGATAGGGAAGAATTTATTAATTGTGCCCAGGGAAGTTTTGTCATGCAATATTTAGGTAGCAACTCTCAACCTCCCATTGCAGAGCAAGTGACTTTTAAGTATCCATAGGACCAATTACCATAGTTTAGTGCTCGGTCCACTGTTGTTAAGTCATCTATGATTTGGATGAGAATGTAGTTTGGTTGGTATGGCTAGTAAATGTGGATGAGACCAAAATTAGTGGTTAGGTGGACAGTGAAGGTGGTCATTAATGATTGAAACTAAATTATGATCAAGTGGGAAAGTGGATCAAGAAATGGCAGATGGAATGGAATGTAGGCATGTGTAGTGTTACATTTTGGGAAGTACTGCAAATGGCAGAGCCCTGGAAAGCTTAGATCTCTGAAAGTGGTGATGCAGGTAGACAAGGTGATGAAGTATATGTTTGGCATTATTGCCTACATCATTCAGGGCACTGAGTACAAGACATGGGATGACATGTTATAGCAGTACAAGATGTTGCTGAGACTGTACTCAGAGTTCTGTTTGTTTCTGAAGAATGACAGTAAACTGGGAAGGGCAGAGAAAAGACTCACAAGGAAGTTACTAATCTAGAGGGCTTGAATTATGAGGAAAAAATGGATAGCCCTGCCAGTGAAAGTGGTAAAGTCAGTGTAGTTACAATGCTTAAAAGGCATTTTGACATATAGATTGATTGGGCAGCTTCAGACTGGGCTGTATTTTCTTTGACTCTATTATCCTGAGTTTCCAAATAGCAAAGATACCAATTTGAAAACTTTTGAATTTTCATATTGGAAATTGGAAACGATTCAACCTTATGCTCACTGTGAATCTCCAACCTTTATCTGCATTTAGTGTTACAGCTGAAGACATCAAAGGTAGTGTCATTCACTTTTAATATACAAACTAATTTTAACAATAAGGGTTACATAAAGCCTCGGAACCATTTCCTTTCAAATACTTGGATGAGTGCACAGGAAGTTCAAAGGAATCAGGAGAAATGACAAACAGAAAACTGCAATAAGTACAAAGGAATTTCCTTCCTGGCTGGTTTTACACAATGCAGGTCATTAAAGCTTCAATTCACATGAATTAGCAAATAGAAGGAAGATAGAAAATCTGGCTGAGTGGTGTCATAACAACAACCTCTTACTAAACGTCAGCAAGATCAAGGAGCTGATTATTGACTTTGGGAGGAGGAAACCAGAGGCCCATTACAGCCTCAGAGTTGGGGAGGGTCACTGACATAAAATTCCTTGGTGTTATTATTTTGGAGCACCAGTCCTTGGCCCACATGCAAATATAATTATGAAGAAAGCATGCAGCGCCTCTATTTCCTTTGGAGTTTGCAAAATTTTGGCATGACATTTTAAACTTTGATGAACTTCTATAGATGTGTGATAGAGAGTATATTGACTGGCTGTATCACAGCCTAAAACAGAAATATCAATGGCCTTGAAACATAGTAGATACTGCCCAGTCCATCAAAAGTAAAGCCCTCCCTACCACTGAGTACATCTATACGAAATATTGTCGCAGGAAAGCAGCATCCATCAACAGGGACCCCCACCACCCAGGACATGTTTTCTTCTAGTTGCTGCCTTCATGAAGGTGGTACAGAAGCCTCAGGACCCACACCATCAGGTTCAAGAACAGTTATTACCCCTCAATCATAGGGCTCTTGAACCAAAAGGGATAACTTCACTTGCCTCATCATTGAAATGGTCCTACAATCAATGGACTCACTTTCAAGGACTCCATCTCCTGCTCTCAACATTTATTGCTTATTTATTACTATTTCTTTGTTTCTGTATTTTCACAATTTGTCATCTTTTGCACACTGGTTAAATGCCTAAATTAGTGTGTTCTTTCATTGATTCTATTATGATTATTATTCTATTATGGATTTATTGCGTATGCAAGCAAAAAATGAAACTCACAGTTGTATATGGTGACATATGTACTTTGATAATAAATTAACTTTGACCTTTTACTATGCACTAAACCATCTGCAATTTATCAGAAATTGTTCATCTTAAGTATGACAGATAAACAAATAAGGAAATAACATAACATACTAGCATAATACCCGTACTTACTGACATGAAGGCAGGTACACTGTTAAAACAGATATAAATTTATTCTGAACAAGAGCTTGAAGTGCACGTCACAAGTACTGCGTACAAAATTTGAAATATATTTCAGTCAGCACCATCTTTTTCTGAATACCAAAGTACCAAAGATATTTTAGATTAATAACTTGCATATTAAATGCAATTTCACAGATTTCAAATTGAGACTGCAGTACAATTCAAGCAGAGTAGTTTTTCATAAAGCGGTATCTCATGATTCTTTTAATAGTCACAACCTTTCAAACTCAATATTGACCAAACTGTGATTCCACGTCTCTCCTGGGTAAACAATTCCTCTGGGTGAGGGTCACTTCTTCTGGGAGAAATTTTCTTTGTCAGTTTTGAATGGCCAATTTCTTATTTTGAGATTGTGATGCCTGTTTCTACCTCAGCAGAATCCTCTGTGGCTCATAACGTAGCTTTTTTTAAATCAAGGTTTAAAAGCATCTTAGGTACTTTTAAACAAAGAAGAAAAAACTTCAAAATGAAATTTGAACACATTCTTCTTTAAACAGAAAAGATGCAGTGATAAAATTGAACTTACTGTCCAAAACTTGATGAAATATTGTAGTACTGTTGCTGCAATGAATAAACAATATAACAGAGAATATGCTAAAAATAGCATAAAAAATTTGTAGTTCGAAAATCCCACACAGTTATTCACCCTGAGGAGAAATAAAAATATGCATTATTAAGTGATTGATGCCTACATACCAACTCTTTTCAAAATGTTACATTATCCAATCTTTCATGTAAATTAGTAAGATGCTTGGTCTAATGACATCATCTGTACCCCATATGTGTTTTTAGTCTACCAAATCAAATTATCTTTGATGATTGGGAAACCTTGCTGTTAGCATCATTACTGAGAAAAGAATGAAGGAACTCTGGAGCTGATGTCAGAAAGAGAGGTTACAGTCCCCCCCCCCCCCTTAGGAATACCACTCCACAGTAGCCATTTATTTCCAAAAGCTACTACCGAGACTCTTTGCAACACACACAAAATGCTGGTGGAACGCAGCAGGCTAGGCAGCATCTATAGGGAGAAGTGCTGTCGACGTTTCGGGCCAAGACCCTTTGTCAGGACTAACTGAAAGGAAAGATAGTAAGAGATTTGAAAGTATGAAGGGAGGGAAAATGCAAAATGATAGGAGAAGACTGGAGGGGGTGGGATGAAGCTGAGAGCCAGACAGGTGATTGGCAAAAGTGATACAGAGCTAGAGAAGGGAAAGGATCATGGGACGGGAGGCCTAGGGAGAAAGAAAGGGGGAGGGGAGCACCAGAGGGAGATGGAGAACAGGCAGAGTGATGGGCAGAGAGAGAAAAAAAAACTAAATATATCAGGGATGGAGTAAGAAGGGGAGGGGCATTAACGGAAGTTAGAGAAGTCAATGTTCATGCCATCAGGTTGGAGGCTAGCCAGTCGGTAAGTAAGGTGTTGGTTCTCCAATCTGAGTGTGGCTTCATCTTGACAGTAGAGGAGGCCATGGATAGACATATCAGAATGGGAATGGGATGTGGAATTAAAATGTGTGGCCACTGGGAGATCCTGCTTTCTCTGGCGGACAGAGCGTAGGTGTTCAGCGAAACAGTCTCCCAGTCTGCGTCGGGTTTCACCAATATGTAAAAGGCCACACCGGGAGCACCGGATGCAGTATACCACAACAGCCGACTCACAGGTGAAGTGTCGCCTCACCTGGAAGGACTGTCTGGAGCCCTGAATGGTGGTGGGGGAGGAAGTGTAAGGGCAGGTGTAGCACTTGTTCCACTTGCAAGGATAAGTGCCAGGAGAGAGATCGGTGGGAAGGGATGGGGGGATGAATGGACAAGGGAGTCACTTGGGGTCTCAGCCTGAAACGTCGACAGTGCTTCTCCCTATAGATGCTGCCTGGCCTGCTGCATTCCACCAGCATTTTGTGTGTATTGCTTGAACTTCCAGCATCTGCAGATTTCCTCGTGTTTACCGAGACTCTTTGGGCATGTTTCTGCCCCTTCACAACTTAAAAAGAGTTCACTCAACTCATCAGTGTCCCATGATAAAGAATGAAACTACTTCTCCACTGAACTTTGTACTTTAAAAAAAATAAATAGCATCTCAATTCTATTTCAGAAAAATTACATTACATTTTTATCATAAAAATGTAAGCTTTTCAACTGACTCAATTTCTGTTCCAAAAGCACCAGCTTATGACTATACCTACAAAAGTATGAAACAGTTACCATTTAACCATATAACCCTCCATTCCTTTCCTGTCCATATATCTATCCAATTTAAAAAAAAATGACAATATCGAACCTGCTTCTACCACTTCTACTGGAAGCTCGTTCCACACAGCTACCACTCTGAGTAAAGTAATTCCCCCTTGTGTTACCTCTAAACTTTTGCCCCCCAACTCTCAGCTCATGTCCTCTTGTTTGAATCTCCCCTACTCTCAATGGAAAAAGCCTATCCACGTCAACTCTATCTATCCCCCTCATAATTTTAAATACCTCTATCAAGTCCCCCCTCAACCTTTTATGCTCCAAAGAATAAAGACATAACTTTAAAGTATTAAAAATTTTTACCTTTGCTTCCTAGAACCAGTAAATTATTTTAAAATTTGTAAACATTCAGCACTTAACATTGAAATGAAGCTGCAGAGTTAAATAATACCACAATTACATTGTTCTGTTATTTTATAATTAAAATATTTACTGTTTGGTATAACATACCAAGGACAATGATGATCCATTTTTAATACGCACCTATATTAAAAAAATTAGGATAAAAATTAGGAAAAGGAACAAAATCAACATTTCTCATTCTTTAATTGAGCAAAATAATAGTTTGATCCAAGATTCAAGATACTGCAAATGCTGGAAAATGGAGCAAAGGGATGGTTTGTGTTTTGGGCCAGGATGCTGCACCAAGAATGATTTAAATATGTTTTTGTGACTAAATAGTGCACAGCATTTGAATTAGTTTATGTGACAATGTGATATTTTTATTTTATGACCTCATCTTCTACAAATTTTAACAATGCTTATTTTGGCTGTTTACCATTGCAACAAATGAAGATTTTGAGCTTTCAGTATTTCGATCTTCAAAAAAGTTAATATGGGGCAAATTCAGATAACTTTCCAAAAATAGACCAATTCCTAAGCTGATGATTCAGATCACAAGCAATCAACAAGCACTGTCTGTCAGCATGTTGCAGTTTAGGATTTAAACGTGATAAACTCAAGATACAATGCAGAATATTTATCTTTCATGTTTTATCCTTATTTGCATCAATACTTCCTTTGTAATAGTTTTGAATAACATAATGGCAAAACAAAGAGAAATTGGATATGCATTTACCTCCAAAGAGGATCAAAGTAACTGACAGGCAGTGAACTATGGCCATTTAGGAAATAAAGATCAAAACTGCATATGAAAAACATGTAAAACGGAACAGACCAAGTGGAATTAGGAGCTGAGGAAAAACAGTTCCATTCCTCACCCTTTCCTTTTAAATGCTATTAGTCTGTAACTTTATCTTATTTGGATCCACTTTCTCCAAACTCTATGTGTAGCCACGGACACCTGCGTGGGCCCCAGCTATGCCTGCCTTTTCAGTGACTACATGGAACAGTCCATGTTCCAAGCCTTCCCCGATAATGTTCCCAAACTCTTCATGTGCTACATTGGTGCCTGCATTGGTACTGATTCATACATCCACGCTGAGTTCATCAATTTCATCAACCTTGTCTCCAACTTCACATGCCCTTAAATTCACTTGGTCCATTTCTGACATCCGTTTCCATCTCTGGGAACAACTGTCTATAAACTTACTGAAACCCATGACTGTACCTCTTCCCATCCTACCTCCTGTAAAAATGCCATTCCCTTTGGTCAGTTCTTTCACACTGCCACATCTGTTCCCAGAATGAGGCATTCCTTTCCAGGACATTAAAGGTCTTCTCCTTCTTCAAAGAACAGAATTTCCCCCCCTCCACTATTGATGCTGTCCTCACCTGCTTCTCCATTCTCTGGAAATCCGCGTTCATCCGATCTTTCTGCTGCCTTAACAGGGATAGAGTTCCTCTTGTCCTCACCCACTACCCCATGAGTGTCTGCATCTAAGACATCGTCTGCAACTTAAGCCTTCTTCAAAGGGACCCTAACACCACGCACTTCTTTACTTGTCCCTCCCCCGACTCTTTGCTGGAATCAATCCCTCCCTGATTCCTTTGTCCATTTCCCCCTCCCCACTAAGATCCCTCCTGGCACTTACGCCTGCAAGCAGCAGAAATGCAACACCTGCCCATTCACTTCCTCCCTCACCTGCATATAGGGCCCAAAATAGTCCTTCCAGGTGAGGCAACACTTCACCTGCAAATCTGTTGGGGGCTATCTACTGCATCCGGTGCTCCCGATGTGGCCTTCTCGACATTGATGAGATCTGACATAGATTGGAGGACTGCATTGTTGAGCACCTCCATTCCATCTACAAAAAGCAGGATTTCCCGGTGGCCAACCGTTTCAATTTCAATCCCCATTCCTATTCTGACATGGCCTCCTCTTCTGCCATGATGAAGTCACTCTCAGACTGGAGGAGCAACACCTTATATTCTGTCTTGGTAGCCTTCAACCTGATGGCATGAACATCAATTTCTCTAACTTCTGGTAATTTGCCACCCTCCCCGTTCTTCATTTCCCCACTCAGGCCCTCTTCTTGTACCTTTTACTCACCTACCAAACACCTGCCCCAGTGCCCATCTTTCTTCCCTTTTTTTCCACGGTCCACTCTCCTCTCCTATCAGATTCCTTCTTCTCCAGCCCTTTACCTTTTCCACCTTCCACCTCTCAGCTTCTTTCTTCATCCACTCTCCCTCACCCACCTGCCTTCATCCATCATCTTCTAGCCTGAACTCCTTCCCCTCCACCCACCTTTCTATACTGGCATCTTCCCTCTTCGTTTCCAGTCCTAATGACTCGAAATATTGACTGTTTAATCATTTCCATAAATGCAGCATGACTTGCTGTATTCCTTCAGCATTTTGTGTGTGTTGATACACTGTTAACTTGTTTGTTGCAGTTATGGATGTAAATTGCTTGATGTTTCTTTTATTCAAATTTCCAGTATTAGCTGCACGTTTCTTGTAACTGCTATCCAGTCTGCCAGATAGCAGTTATTTGACAAATATTCCATGCAATGACAAGTCAGTCATACATCAAGTTTTAGAGTTTAAAGATGTTCTGTGAATAACGGCATTGAGAAAGCACAACCAAAAGCAGCTGACCACTTTCAGTCAATGCAGCAGGGATAGGATTGCTGGGCTTTGTGCATAATCACACATAACAGATACATTAATGGCAAAGTCACACAAGTGTCAACTTCGCTACAAGATAACTTAAAGTGCTGTAATGACCTTTTCTCTTGGTACGGCAGTTCTAAGATATTTCTCCCTTAAATAGTGGATAACTGTAGAGATAAGCTCCACATACATCCAAGAGGTAATGGAACTTAGTGCCTTTAGAAGTGCACATCAGAGGTAGACATTATGGTGGTCAAAGTTGTCCACACTTATTAAACAAAGGATTTACTTTACAGCAGAATGAATTTGAGATGATCAAGTCACTGCCAGAATCAACCTCCTGATTCTATTCCTTTAAGGTATGTAAAGATATAACTTAGCTTGTCTGTGCAATGTTTGACAACAGAAATGAGCTGTGACAATTACCAAAATAATTCCTTAGCTTATTATTATTTAATAGATGAACACAAATTTAAAAGGGAAACATGGGCCACAATTTAAAACTAAAAAACAAAACAATCTGAAATGTTTTGAAACTTTCTAATTAGAAACTATGGGGTATTTCACCAAATTTTATGAAAAATATATGAATATTTCTATTAAATTTGTCAGGGGAATACTTGAAAGAAGATATAAATATTTAGATATTGTACATCTGATCTTCTTTAAGGAATATTAGTTTAAGCATAACCAACAAATGAAAAATTGTAACTGTCCCAATCATTAATACACAAACAGTCCCATCACTGGTCTTTTAATTTTACAACCATAATCAAGAATTTTATGCATTAGTTAAATACAGTATACAGTCCACCAATGAAAGTGGATGCCTAAATTAATTAATATTACTCTGTTGATTAATCTATTCTATTTTTTTCTAATCTGTTTAATAAAGTGAAGCAGTACAACTATCTTCACTTAAATCTGCAAAATGAATGGAATTATTTGAAGTACCATATAAACTTCAAGATTTCCTCCCCAGTTTGTGCATCCCTTTTGTTCATCTCTTTTGTTCAAAATTAAGAATTTATCCTGTAGAAAACAAACTATGACCCACTAGTGGATAAAGTGAAAGAGACGTTGGAGCGATGGTTAACAACACCCATATCAATGATTGGCTGTATAAACATGATCAAAATGAATATATTACCAAAATTTCTATACCTTTTTCCAATCACTTCCTCTCCCATTACCAAAATAATTTTTTGATAAGCTTAATAGTATTTTTAGTAAATTCATTTCGAATAATAAAAAATCTAGACTGAGACTTAGGTTGCTATACCTGCCTATGAAAGGGGAGGGCTATGGCTCCCCAACCTGAAATGGTATTATTGGTCTGCTTTGTTATGTTCTGCAATGTTTTATTTCTCAATGGAGGCCCTTCCAGCCTGGGTGAATATTGAACAGGCATCAGTACCGAACCTCCCATTAAAGCTCTATCTATACTCTGCAGACCCAAAAAATCTGAAAAGAACAACCGAGAACCCTTTCCTCAAAAATACTATTGACATCTGGTATAAAGCATATCAGCATATTAAAGATACTCCTCCCATCTCTTGTTTCTCCTCAATATGGAGCAATACATACTTCAGGGCAGGAAGAGCAGATGGTGGTTTCAGAATCTGGGCAGACAAAAGTGTGCAGAAAATAGAGGACCTTTATATGAATGGTAATCTGATCACAGTTGATCAATTGTGTCAGACATACCATATTCCTAAAAAACACATTTTTAAATATTTGCGACGGAGACATTTCATTTAATCAAAATATAAACATTTAATATCTGAACCACCACTATCACATCTTGAAAATCACACACTTCTAAACCTAAAGGGGAGGAGTTAGCGATTTCTTTATTCTATACAGTATTGATGTCATATGATAAGGAGTCCACCATTGACAGGCTGGAGGCACGGAGGCTGGATGTTCAAGAGGACATACAAGAAACTGAATGGGAAATGGCATGCATAAAAGCCCAAAAACAATCAATTAATACGAGAATGAAGCTATTACAATATAAATGTTTAATGAGAACTTACATTACCCCAGCCAATCCCGTTGGACCCCTGATATCCTGGACACTTGTGTTAAATGTTTAGAAGAAAAGGGTACTCTGCTTCACTGTGTATGGGACTGTCTAAAATTAAAAAAATACTGGAAAACATTTGTTCAGACTATATCTGAGATTGTTGGAGTAAAGGTGCCTCACCAAGCAAAAATGTGTGTACTAGGTATATATCCAAAGAACTTTACTGTTAGTCCAAAACAGTCAACTTTAATTGACTTTGGACTCCTACAGGCCAAGAGGGTGTTAGCTTTATCTTGGAGAAAAATGGATTTACCTTCCATACATGTATGGGTGAAGGAGATGGCATCTTGTATTATATTGAAGAGACTGACTTACATAACCAGAAGGGCAGGAGAATTTGAAAATGTTTGGAAACCTTTATTGGAGTTTTCTGGATGTCAAGGTGCACAGTCATTTTGAAATAGCGGTTTGTTGTTGAATGCTTCTATGGTTTTTTTTCCTGATGTGTTTTTCTTTTATTTCTTTATTAAATATGTGAATTATGTGAAATGTTATACCTCTTTTCCTTTCACGATTGTGAAAAACATGATGATGTTTCACTATTTTGTTCAATTATTATTATCTGTATATGTGAAATATATGTAAAATTCAATAAAAATATTGTTTAAAAAAGAATTTATACTGTAGAGAATAAGATAGATGAATCTACAATTTAACGCTCCATCTATTTCAAAATGTTGGAAATAAATGCAGCACAGCTTGATCGGTATTAGAGAAACTGTGCAACATTGCCTCAGTGTGTAGGATGACAGGCGACAAATTTCCAAATGTTTTTTCTGAATACTAAAACCCCTGAACTTTCAAATGGACACAATCAACTTACATGTCACAGGCAGAACAATGATGACATCGGTCAGGTTTAATTACTTGGCAACGATCACAGTACCTGATGGCTGAAAATAAAATAAAAGTTGTTTAGAAATACAGCATGGTAATAAATCCTTCACGAGCCCGCAGTACTCATTTACACCTATGTGACGAACTCACCCACTAACCTTCACATCTTTGGAATGCCGGAGAAAACTGGGGCAACCCACAATGTCAAAAGGAGTGTGTACAAACTCTTTTCAGACACTGGTGGAATTGAACTCAAGTTGCTGGTGCTGTAATAGTGTTACACTAACTGCTGTTACCATGTTGCCCCTATTAAATATTGCATGTAGTTCTGTGTCTTTAAATTTGAATAAGATTACTTCAGTCAAGAAATACATGCAATATTTAATAGATTTCTAGTTATATCTTATCATCATACTAGATTCAGGACAATGCATCCTTCGTAGCCAATTCAACATTTTTTATGATTAAACATTATCCTAGAAAAATTATATTGGGTCTTTTCATCTAGATATAGAAGCATGATCACTGCTTCTCTCTTAAATGCTTGTTGCATTTTTTCAACAGACACCGCCATTTTGTCACTAATGATGCCCTTTATTTTGCATTTCTCACAATACAGCATTGAATGAGATCAATTCAAAATAGATAAACAAAGCATTCAAAGAAATGAAGCTGAGATGCAGAAGAGGAACATGTTCCTTTCAGATCATTGGTTGGCTAATGTTTCTTTACATCTGTTAGACAATGCACCTAATTTGAAATATCCAGTACGATCCCTAAAGTTTTAATGACTTTTCTTTCTCACATAAAGCAAAAAAATCTACAAAAATCTACAAAAAAGCAAAAAGCAAATAAAATTGTGATTAGTTATTTACTATTCTTTCCACCCTAACAGGGTGATATCTATTAAAGAGTAGGGTTTCAGCAGTCAGGCACTGCCAGTCAAGTCTGGGGATGCTACAGTGATAAATGAAGATTCCAGCAAAAGCTCTGTTGGAGTTGTCAGTGTCACAAAGGAAGAGAAAAAAATCAGACATTCTAAGAGATACAATGACTTTGGAAATTCAAGACTGAAGAGAATACAGTGAGTGACAGTATCCGGTTTAACTACAGAAAATTGTGAACAGCAATGAAATTGGTGGCAAGAACTCAAGAGTTTATAAAGGTGGTCTGTAAGACTTTTATTTAAAATATTTCTATTTATATAGTACGGGGATTTGCTAGCAGATGCTCTAAGTTTCACTTTTCTGGATTCCCCATTTATGTTGGGGAATCTGCCCAATGAATCTACAAACATTAGTCCTGGCAACACTGCCAGGGAATTGGATTGGTAAAAGGCTATTACTATTTTAATTTTACTTGCATTAATAATTTTAAATGCTTAATCTATTAATGTAGATTAATGAATTATTTTCAATCATTTTAATCATTTGTACACACTTGAATGTCCAAATATTCTAAGTCCTTTAAAGTTTTGATAACAAACAAAAACAGGAGTGTGGTTTTGATAGTCATTAATGATTATTTTCAAACCCATTCATGGGTTAGGTTGACTGTGGCTACTAATGCAACATGCCACTAATTACAACATACAGGTTTGTTCTTAGTCAGCAAGACAGTTAAGAGCATTCTTTTATCACAGAGCCCTTCAGTTTAGGGACTAGTAAACACCCATGTGAATAATTAATTATATCTAAACTTTAAGTTATCATCTGTTGTTCTCATCTGATATGCATGAGAAAGAATACAGAACATTGAACAGTACAGGTCTTTTGGCCCTTGATGTTGGCCCACCTTTTAACCTAGTCTAAAATCAATCTAATGCTTCCCTCTCACATAGCCCTCCACTTTTCTTTTAAGAGTAAATTTAATATATATGGAAACTAGTAGTTACTATCCATATGATTCCTATCTTTTAGCATCAGGCCCCTTGCCTTCTATTTCTTGGCATTGGCTGAATCAGTGGTATTCACATATCAGCACATAGGAGGGAGATTGAAAATCTGGCTGAGTGGTGCCACAACAACAAACTCCCACTCAATGTCAATAAGACCAAAGAGCTGATTATTGGCATCAGGACGAGGAAATCAGAGGTTCACAAGCCAGTACTCATTGGGGGATCAAAAGGTGGAGAAGGTCAGTAACTTTATATTGCTCGGTGTTATCATTTCAGACGACCTGTTCTGGGCCCAAAACGCAAGTGCAATTACGAAGAAAGCATGGTAACTCCTCTACTTCCTTGGAAGCTTGTGAAGAATTGGCATGACGTCTAATACTTTGACAAACTTGTATAAATGAGTGCTGGAAAGCATATTTGCCTGGTTGTATCTCAGCCTGGTATGGAACCAATGTTCTTGATTGGTTGCTTGTCCGCTTTGTTGGTGCAGTCTTCCTTTAATTCTATTATTGTTCTTGGATTTACTGAATATGCCCACAAGAAAATGAATCTCAGGATTGTATTATAAATTACTATAAATTGCACATTGCACATTTAGATGGAGACGTAATGTAAAGATTTTTACTCCTCATGCATATGAAGCATGTAAGTTATAAAGTCAATTCAATTCAAAACTGATGCTCCATCCCAAGTAAATGAAGGGATCTGGCATATTTTCTTGATTAGTTTTTGTTCTTTAAGAGATGTCCCAAATTAGTGGCTGCCACAATTAACCAGAATCCACTGTATATCCTATCTAACATAGAACACAGAACAAAACAGAACCGGAACTGGCCTTTGGCCATGATGCTGTGCCTAACTAATTAAACAAGTAATTAAAAGCCAAATTAAACCTAATCCCTTTTGCCTACACAATGTCTACATCCCTCTATTCTCTGTAGGCTCATATACCTCTTTTTTTTAAGCGTGTTGCGCCAGTCAGCCATTCTTGTCTGGCGTGTAGTGTCAGGATTGGTCTCCTTTCAGATTAACTAGCTCACGATATGAACGTTCCTGACTCGACCCTTGTATTTTTTATGAGGCCGAGTGGCTAGCCCAGGGGTGGGCAAACTTTTTGACTTGTGGGCCACAAAGGGTTCTAAAATTTGACAGGGGGGCCGGACCAGGAGCAGATGGACGGAGTGTTTTGGTAATACACCTCATAAGAGAAAATAAAATATCATGGGATATGTAGAAAACATGTGCTTTAATTTCAATTGAAAATGAACAAATGCATTACAACAAAATATCTGTCTTTGAAGTCCCATGGTATTTAGCTATTTATTGAAATGACTTTTAAAACACTGAAAATTAAATGAATAAAAATACAGCTTTTTTAAATAGTAACAGTTATTTTAAAGCACTGAAAATTCTGTTATCCTTCAAGATATTATCATCATCACTCTCCTCCTGACTGTCTTTATTTCAAAAACGGTAGGAGATACAGGTCTACTTGTCCTGCTCCTTCTTATTCAATTGTCCCCTGTGCCAAAACTCAACAACGACCAGCACAAGGACAGAACAGTGACAGCGCGCCAGTATGCGGAGTGCGTTATTTGATCTGGAGCGCATTTTTTATTTTGAGAATGTACGTGCACCTGTGCACTACTCATGTCCATCACTTAACAGAAATGACATGTAACATGTAAGGCTTATTGAAAAAAATATTTTCAAATGCATTTTTTACATAATATAACGAAGAAACTTATTTTTAATTTCAGTGGGAACAGTGTTGTTGGTCTCCCTTTTTAGCCAGCGCGTCAAAGTCTGGACTTAGTTTTGTTGTGGCGACTCTCAGGATGGATCTGAGGTGTTGGTCAGTTAACTTGGATCTGTGGCTGGCTTTGTTGATGTTCATGACGCTGAACGCCTGTTCACACAAAAAGGTCAAGCCGAACAAAGAGTAAAGCACAAATGTGGAGTAATACGCTGCACCTCAACAAAGGTCAATGTATATAGAGTGCGTCATCTATTGGGAAAACGCCAGAATTGCGGGGAAAAAACGTTAACAAGGTTTATTAATGCTTAACGGGCCGCATATGGCCCCCGGGCCATAGTTTGCCCATGCCTGGGCTAGCCTGACGCTCCACCTGGCATGGATGGAAAGCATGCTCGGGAGTGGCCTGACTTGGATTCGAACTTGGAAGCCTTCGCTCCGGAGTCTGGCTCTGATGCCATTGTGCCACCAGCCGGCCAATACACCTCTTAAAGGTCTTTAATGTATTTACCACTATCAGACACAGGAGCAGGATTAGGCTATTTGGCCCACAGAGTATACTCCACCATTCCATCATGGTTGATTTAGTTTCCCTCTAAATCTATTTTCCTACCTTCTCCCTGTACTCTTTGATGGCCTTTCTAATCAAGGACCTATCAACATTCACTTTAAATATACCCATTGACTTGGCCTCCACAGCTTCATGTGGCAATGAATTCCAGATTCACCATTCTCTGATTAAAGAAATTCCCCATTTCTGCACTGACAGCAAATTCCTGGCACTCAGCACTCTGTGTATAAAAAAAACTTGCCCTGTACAACTCCTTTGAACTTCTGCCCACTCACCTCAAAATAATGCCCTCTAATGTTACACATTCTGAACCTGAAAAAAAACAGCTAAAGAACCTATCTATGCCTCTCTTCTCTCATCTTTCATTAGTTCTCTTCAGTCTCCCCTGCTTCAGAGAAAACAATTCAGGTTTGTCCAACCTTATAGCAGAAGGTAAGCCTCTTTTGCACCCTCTAAACCACACCACCACCAATCTTTGTTATTGTGTGTGAACTTACAAACCTACCCATCCATGTTTTTTTATCCCCGAGTCATTTATATATATATATATTTATATTAAAAAATAGGAGAGGTTCCAATATGGATCTCTATGGCCTTTTTCTATAATTTGGAGTATGTCTTATTAGGCAATGGAGACATAGCCTTCTTAACATACTTCAAGAGACCCACCATTACCGCTTTGTTTACCTCAAAAGGCATAATAGCATGTTCCACACTGATTGCACCACCATCAACGTCCTCCTTGGTAAACACTGACACAAGGGACTCATTTATGATCTCACCTCCCCTATCCTTGTGCGGTCCAACCCTTTCTTGTTATTGTCTTGCTCTCATGGTATAGAATGCCTTGGGATTCTATTTAATCCTACTTGGCAAGAACTTTTCAAGGCCCTCGATGCTCTCTTTGAGTTCTTGCTCATTGCAATCCTCAAGGGCTCAGTTTGATTTTCAGCTTCCTAAACCTCACATATGCTTCCTTTTTCTTGACTAAATTCATTACCTCTTTTGTAATTCAAGGTTCCGTTAAGTTGTCATCCTTGTCTTTCCTTCTTACTGCCCTGTACTCACTTGCAGTTAAACTTTAAACACCTCCACATCAGATATGGACTTGCCCAAAACTAGGTGTTCCCAATTAACACTTCCTACTTCCTATCTACTATTCTTGTAATTTGCCTTGCCCCATTTTAATACTCTCCCGCAAAGTCCTGACTTATCCAATTCATAGCCATACTAAAGCTGAAGAATCTGTCACTGTTCCCTAAATGTTCTCCCCGAAAGCTCATCTGGGCTCATTTTCCAACACCAGGTCTAGAATGGCCCCTCCTCTGGTTGGACTATCTATATACTGATTTAAGATATCTTCCTGGATGCACCCAAGACGGGAAGTAGGAAATTTTGCCCTGTCTAAACCTTCTGCACTAAGGAGATCCTGGGTTATATTGAGGAAGTTGAAATCACCCATGACAACAACCCTGCATTTTAGCTCACTTCCCTAACCTGTGCACATGTCATCTTCTCAATGTTCATGTGGTCATCGGGAACTCTGTAGCATTCGTTAGAGTGCTTGCATCTTTTTTTATTTTTGAGTTCTACCCATACAGACTCAGTGGATGAAGTCCCCCCTATTTCCCTTCTGCATGCAGGTATGATATTGTTCCTGTGCAGCTTCTCCCTAACCTTGCCATTAAATCCTGCTCTATCTTTTTGAAAACATCAAATCCATAAGCATTCAGCCCTGTCCCTCTCTCAGCCAGGTCTCTGTAATGACCATATTTCCATATTCTGATCCATGCTTTAAATTTATCACCTTTAACCTTAATACTACTAGCATTAAAAATAAACACACTTCCCTGTCCCTCCCATTTTATACAAGACTGTGCAAAAGTCTTTGGCACATATATAGCTAGTGTGCCTAAGACTTCTGCACAGTACCGTAGCACTTTTATGTATTGTACTCTACTGTAGCCTCAATAAACAAATCTCATGACTATGAGTGATGATAACCTGATTCTAATATGGGTCTCTTGTGGACAAAGAGTGGGAAATGAGGAGTGGGGAGGGGATGGAGCAGGAAGCAGCAGAGAGACATTCTGCAATGATCAATAAACCAATTGTTGGTAATCAAATGACCCTGCCCTGTGTCTCAAGGCTGGGTGTATCTGCATCACTCCCTGAACCTGCACACACATATTTATATATGTACATCTATCTAAGACTTTTTCACAGTACTGTATATTACCTTGCTCTTCCTTGTCCTCCTCTACAGAATTACTGGGGATGACATCTACCTTCCTCTCAATCCCTCCAATTTTTGACCTGATGCTCTGGTTCCCATCATCCTACCAAATAAATCAGGGGCTGTCAATGCTAGTCACTCTTTACCCCGTATATTTTTATATAGCTGAATGATTTTTACCAAGGAATCAGACCTAGTCTTTCCAGTTGTTCCTCATAACTGAAATATCCATTACACATTATATCCTGGTAAATCTTCTCTGCACCTTCTCTAGTGCTATACTGTTTCCTATAGTGCAGTGAACAGACCTGCATACATTATTCCAGCTGAAGTCTGACTAGTAAGTTGGAGCTTAACCTCCCAGCTCTTGTATTCAGTGCCCTTATTAATATTCCATGTCTTCTTAACCACATTACCTACTTGTGCTGCCACCTCCAAGGATATCTGAACTTGTATATCAAGAGCCTCGTTGCTTAATATTTCCTAGGACTCTACCATTCATGATGTCCTAGTTTCATTAGTACTCAAAAATGCATCACCTCACATTTATTTAGTTTAAACTCTATCTGACATATCATGCAACCTAAGACTACCCCCTCCATATTATCAAGAACTCAACTAATCTTTACGCCATACGTGAACTTATTGAGCGTGCTTCCGACACCCATATCAAAATCATTTACATATATTATAATCGAAGGATCCCAGCACCATTTCCTGTGGAACACCACTAATTACAGGTATCCAGTCATAAAACAACCTATGTCGCAATCACAAACATGAGAACATCTGCAGATGCTGGATATCTCAAGCAACACAAACAAAATGGTGGAGGAATTTGCTTCTGTTGCAATGTTGTTTGCTACAGCAGTTCTATCCAACCAGGAATGCCACATTACATGATGAAAGGTGCCTTAACTGAAGACGAAAACTTTTCATAAAAATCCTGCAAGAATCACCGCAAAGCTTTTGCAGCAGACTTTTCTATTTCAGACAGACGACAAAATAAGGTACATTTCTTAATACAGACCTATTCTGGACACATCACTGATATTAATGAATCTCCCTTATGAATAAAACAGTCTACCTGCTGAACTTCCAAGTGATAGTCAATATACAGCAGTAATGATCCTGTAACCTGAGGATCAGTGATTAATTAGGTTGGGATGGTTTGGAAGAATTTTTTTTCTTGAACTTCAGTGCATTAGTAACTTTTCATCAAAAGAAAAAATACAAATGCAAGCTATTGACACCTAAGCAAAGAGATCTGTGAAAATAATGCAGTGCCTGATTTTAGAAACAATGACTATTTAAAATCTATTTTATTATTAATTCAATTAAACTTATAATTATCTGAAGTTCAAATTACCTCCATTTGCAGTTCTGGTGTAAACAGGTAAGTCTTTGGCTGCTTTTCTGAGAATTTCTTGCTGTGTTTCTGGCCTCTCCTCTTGATCATATTGTTCCTTATCAGATTTTATCAAGCTGAACTGCAAAATAGAAATTGATTATATTAAATACTGATTTGCACCACAATTGTTTCATGTGTGGGAAAGAAGCAATTCCAGTAATTTCATCATAGATTCAACTTTAGTACGTAGTATGATGAATCATTCAGCTACAAAACATGTTAGATTCACTCATTAAAGCAATAAACCAATTTTAGCACTTTCCTGCTGGGGACATCCCCCCCCCCCCATGGATTTGCTATAATTGATTCAGATTTACTATTAAAGTATTATTAATGAGGACAATATAATGTTATTTTCTCCAATCTGTCAGCATTCACTTACTTTGACTCAACCACTATTCTAGATATGTTTACAGGTGAGTTACAACTGTGCACATACTGTAGGACTGGATGGGGATTAACAAATTTCCTACCCTGAAACATTGAATCTTTAAGATTCCCTTTTATTCTTCTAAATTCTAGAGAATATAAGCTATTAACACCAATTTCATTTCATACTATGTATTAGCAGGAATGATGTAAGATTATTCTTCCTCAAATAAAGAAACTAGAATTGCACAGCAGAATAATGCTGTCAGTCTGGTCTCCCTCATGTACAATTGCAGCAAAACACCCTTGCTCCTTCAGTCAAGTTCTCTTGCTATAAGCCTTCATATTTAATTACATTATCTTCTAATATCCCTGACATGAACAAAAGAGTCATCATAACCAGTAATTTAACTGAACTGGCCAAAAGGTACAATCTACAACAGGTCAGAAACTTTAACTTTGCAGAGGCTGACTTTTTTCTTGACACCCCAAAGCCTTTTCACCATCTTTTTAAAAACTATTTTTATTCAGAGATGCAGCACATTAACAAGCCCTTCTGGTCCAATGAGCCTATACTGCCCAATTACATCCAAGTGACCAATTAATTTATTCACCAGTATGTCTTGTAATGTGGGAGGAAATCTGAGCACCTGGAAGAAAATCACGCAGTTACTGGGGGCGCCCCGTCCCGTCTAAACTCCTTGTAGACAGAGGCGAGAATTACAAGTGCTATCATGCTGTAAAACACGTTAGGAATGTAGCAGAATGCTCTTCACTAGCCGAGATGAACATCTTCAATAACACCAAAGAGGCTCTACACTATCCAGAACAAAGTGGCGCCCTTCACTGAAACTTCATTTATTCTATCTGCTATCAACACCCATTGACTCTAGTATTGCCACTGATGCCCACATTCCATAAACTAATTTGTGTATGACATTATGGGGAATTTGAAAGTGGGGACATTCAAGTATAGTTTCCCCTTATCCTTTTGGACCTCAAATAACTTGGTAGAAGTTGTGCGTTTGAAAGAGGTATAGTGTAAAAGAGATCTAGACATCCAGATGGTATACACTACATCTATAGTGCACCGGCAGCAGTGGTGTGAATGTTTACAGTAAGTGCGGTGGCACCTGAACAGTATGCTCAAAGTCCAAAGTACATGTATTATCAATGTATGTTTCTAAAATACAACTCTGACATTCATCCTCCCACAAGCAGCCATGATCCAAGAATCAAATAAGAGATCTGGCTCTCGTATTGAAGGTCTGGAATTTGTGTAGCACACACATTACTTGCCATTCATCAAGCATCAGTAAAATATTATCTAGATACTAATGCATGTAAGCACAGACTAATTCATTATCTGAGGAGCCACAGATAGAACTGTACAATGCAAATAATACCCATTTTCACTTCTGATCTTATGTTTAAAGGAAAATCATTGATGAAGCAGGCAAGATAGTGGAGAAGATTTCAGCAGCCATTGAGATTTTTCTATGATGGCTTATTTGAAATTATTGCTGAGTAGCCCTTTTGACATTCTTACCCACTTAATAGCATCAGGTTGACCTATGCGCGATCAGCTGCAGCAACATCTTCCAGCTTCGTTTGTTCGCTATGTGCTGTGTCGTACAACGTGGGCGATCATGATTGTTCTGGGCAAATTGTTCTAGAGGAGTGGTTTGTCATTGCCTTCTTCTGGGCAGAGACTTTACAAGACAGGTGATCCCAGCATTATCAATACCTTTCAGCAATTGTCTGCCTGGCATTAGGGGTCGCATAACCAGACATACGACCATCCACCACCTGCTCCCATGGCTTCACGTGATCCTGGCCCTAGGCAAGTGCTACACCTTGCCCAAGGGTGACCTGAAGGCTAGCAGAGGGAATGAGCACCTTACACCTCTTTTGACAGAGATGTATCTCCAACTTCCCACCCTACTTCCAGTTTCAGCAGCTTGATTATGTGAGATCCAGTGAATCCAGACTCCATTTTCTGCAGTTGTGGCCCCAAGCAGTCATCTCTATGGTATCCTATCAAGCACAGCCTGCTAACCTGAGGAAGGTAATTTATTCCCACATTTAGAGTTATATAATACAGAAATATGCTTGTCAGCCCAAATCAACAATGCTGACCAAGGTGCCTAGCTGAGCTAGCTCCTTTTGCATGCATTTGTCCTATATCCCTCAAAACTTTTTCTATCCATGTACCTAGTCAAATGCCTTTTAAATATTGTAATTGTACCCATCTTTCTCAGGCAGCTTTGGCATTGTGCAATTCTCAACACATATAAATACACTTCCTCAGATCTCTGTAGTCTAACCTTATCAAAGGCCTTCTGAAAGTCCAAATGCACAGTACCCTTTGGCGACCACCCTTATTCTAGTCACATCTTCAAAGCACTTCAGTAGATTGTTCAGTTGAACCTAAATTTTCCTTTAAAAATCCAAACGGACTCTGTTATTCTTTATAAATAATTGGTCATTATATTCTTTGTTACAGATTTCAGCATTTTCCCAACCACTAACCTCACTCTAAGACATTGGTAGTTCTTGTTTTCTCTCTTCTTCTGCCAGTAGTAAAGTCACATTTGCTGAGCTTCATTCCACAGGATCAATGCTCACTATCTCAGTAGCCACTGGAGCAATTACAACCAGTGGTCACCATCTCAATCATTCATGAAATAGACACAAAGTAGTAGTTTAGTTGCTCAGCCACTTCCTTATCCTCATTATAAATTCACTTTTGTCTTTAAGGAACATACATTTACACTCACTTTCTTTGTCTTTTTTTATACCTATAGAAACTTCTGACAAGAGACTATTTCCGACAAATTTATAAGTCTCTTGCTTGCATTTAAACACTATATTAAATTTCTCCTACAAAAAATGTACATAAAATTTGACCATAGGGATCAAGGTCTGGAAGTATTCCAGGGATCTGCCAGTATACTAGATTTGATCAGGACCTACAATACATCAAACAAGGAAAACAAGTAAGTGGAACCAGTTGTCATTAGGTCAGGGGTCCAAAAACTCATGGATTCTTAGCTACATTATTCTGGTATTTTGCAAAATCAGACCACGTTGTTGTTGTGATGGAAATAACTAGTTCGTTGAGTCTCAACAGTAGAGGCCTGGACACACACAGTTTAAATAATAAGGGATTTATTTACAAGGGGAAGTCGGGTCAACACAAGCAACTACAATACACAGAAAGCGGTGTGGGGACAGGGTACAGTTACACATACAAAGAACAAAGGAAAATCACTACAACAGCTATCTCCCTTGACCTTGGATAGCTGTGGCTCCCTTACCAGGGCAAATGATAGACCTTCCCAAACATAAATTGATGCACTTACCTTCAATAAGGTGGTCTGTAAGAGAGACCGAGCCAGGCACATGTCTCACCTTTTATAGCATGGGGCTGGGCGAGATAATCCAATTAAGGTGACCAATAATTTAGGTGTGCATTGATTAGTTGGGAGGGACCAAATGTTGATTGGCATGTGGTGTGTCCTCCGACCAGCCAGGCGGCAGTGCGTCTGTCACGTGGCCAGTATCTCTGGATACACTCCACCCCTCGGAAGACGCACCACATAGCCAGCACACATAAGAGGGTGAAACAAAATCGCATATATCAGAAATAACCATTTTTAAGCAGCTAAGTCTTAATCAGCTGGCATGCGCAACATAGTATAAAAATGGCTATGATAACAAGAATGAGTGCGATGGACCAGTGAATGACAGTTGCCCACCACCCTTCTAGGGACCCAAACGGCCACCAATTACCCCATGAGGTGTTGATCCCTTGATTTTTTTTAATTATAGCCACCAAGTCCCAAATGTGAGCAACCAAGCGAGTGATGATGCTGGACTCATCAGGGATAAAGGTACAGCATTTCTTACCAACCACTGCACACGTTCCACCATCAGCAGCGAGTAGGTAATCCAGTGCCATTCTGTTCTGCAGGGCGACCATCCTGACAGCTGTCAGTTCTGCCGCCGTTTGGGTGAGGGCATCCTCCGTGTGTTGCAGTGCCACTGCCGTCTCGGTGGCCAGAGTCTCGAGCACACTGGTCATCTGGATCACCTCCCGGGACAGCTGGGCCGTACCATAACTGGGAAAGGCTATCATCCAGAACCACTCTGCCTCTGTAATGGCCCTCTTGTCCTGGTGGCCACTGTACGCTGGATGCTCCCCAAGGTCATTCAGGGGGTGGATGAAGGGCACCACATATGCTGGAAAGCAGCAGCCATACCAGAGTTTATGGGGACAACCTGCGATGTCTTCAATAAGGGTGACAATGTCAGGTACAGCGGCGGCGAGGGGGGTTGGGGGGGGGGCGTGCAGCCTTGTTCAATTGCATATAATCAACAGTCATCCGCCAGGAACCGTTCTTCTTTCGGATGGGCCAAATGGGGCTATTGACAGGCGAGGCTGTGGTTCTAGTAATTCCCTCCCGTAACAGGGCTTGAATGGAGTCTGCGATTTCTTGGCACCCCCCGGCACTCTGTACTGACTGTTATAACAATTGGCTCCCACTTAGCTGCCCCGACGACAATAGTGGCTTGCGCGATGCTGAAGGTGAACTTGCCTCTGTTTGTTTCAAGTGATTGTCCCTTTAAAACATTGATCCCGAGGATACATTCCGAGGAGGAGGCAATAAGGACATGTACACGTCTGGGGGAATGGTTGCCTATGGCTAGGCAAAGTGTGACCTCCCTGGTGCGTAAGAGGGAGCCCCCCCCCAATCCCTCTATCTGCATGTCTGTACCCCTCTATAAGGCAGGATTGCCTGGGATAATCGTGTGCTGGGTGCCTGTGTCGACAAGCGCCATCCACCTCTGTGTGTTTCCCTTTCCCCAATGTACTGTGACAG
The DNA here is from genome assembly GCF_030144855.1 of Hypanus sabinus. Lineage (NCBI taxonomy): Eukaryota > Metazoa > Chordata > Chondrichthyes > Myliobatiformes > Dasyatidae > Hypanus > Hypanus sabinus. The sequence goes on along the minus strand of NC_082708.1, from coordinate 46,123,509 downwards.
GTATATGTGGCCTCAGGTCCCCCGGGTGGGAAAGGGCAAGAGAGCAAATGCGCCGGGGGCCCTGGCCTTCATCCTATGGGAGGGGGGGAAGAGGGCAGCCATGCCGGGGGTGAGGCACTTTGCTGGAGGAGGTGGGACATATCCTGCCTGATGAGCTGTCTGAGTTCTGCTTCGAGGGCCTTCGAGACAGTTTCGGGCAGGGGAGGCGTGGAGAGTGGCTCGGTGTGGGTGGTCTTTTTGTAAGTAGTCTTCCCCCTGCAATGCTCCTTCCACAGGGCATATAGGTTGGGGGTGGGGATGCCATCTATCTGGTTACGATCCACTCCTGTACGCAGCAGGTTCGTGTATATCTGAGAGGGATAATGTCTTGGGTCCTTGTCTTGGTCTTCCGGACCTGCGTAGGTGCCCCCCTCTGCATATATTCTAATCCCTCCAGGAGGGTGATGGCATCCCGTATGGTCCTACTGCAGGCTGGTGCCATGAGGGGCAGGATTGCAGACTTCATATCGGGGCGTGCGGTAGTGACCAAGTATCCCGCTAGGGCACCGGTCACTCGTGTGTTTTCAAGGAAGTTACAGTCGCAGGCACCTTGATAGATACCATTGACCAGTGCCCATTCCCTGATGACCCAGGTGCCCTCACTGACCGTACCCCATTGCGGGCGCCCGTGTAGATCCTACTCCAGAAGTGTGGGATAGCGAGCTCGTACCGAGGTCACTACCCGATCCAACAGGGTTGTGCTGTCGCGGATTTCTGCTTGTGGCACCAGCAGCGCATTGTTTATGTTCTGCTGGTCAGAGAGGCTTCCCAGGGTGCTTGTCTCCTGATGGGAGAGGCTGAGGTTGGGCCCCCCCACCCCGTCCCACAGCCGGAGCAGCCAGGCAGCCAGGTGCTCGCTTGGTCGTTGGCGGTACCGATCCGCCAGTTGGGTCAGCTCCTTGGGGGAGAAGTCCCGGGCCTCCGTGGTCTTGCAGTGACTAGGGGAAGGTCTGAGTGTCTCCCCCTTGTCCCCTTCCTCCCTGCGGTGAACCTGGGACCGCGTGGTGACGGGTCGGGCATGTTGGAGCTCGGGTGAGAAGGGGAAAGGGTGGTTGTGGGACCTTGGTTCCTCAGGCACCCCCTCGTTGTCACTATCCAGCCAGATGTCCCCATCCCCCAGCCATGCGTCCAGCTTGTCGCCGCACTGGACTAAGGCTCAAATCTTTAATGGGTCCGGCTGCCAGCCAGACCGACGGGCTGCCCTGGCCTGCTGAAGTTTTATGAGGCGACAGGCAAGTTCAGTTCCCCTAACTTCAAGGTCATTGGCTCGGGCCTGGGCAGCCTGTGCTGCTTCCTTCAGCGTGCAACAACGCTGACTGAGGTTTTCAATTTCCCTGTCCTTCTGACCACACAAGTGCTGCAGGTGATCAGTAATTCTAACCTGGCGTCTCAGCAGGGACGCAAACAACTCCCCTTAGCTTTGGGGAACCCTGATTCCTTCAGAATGGAGACCACATGATGGCCCAGCTTCTCTCCACAGGGCTCAAACTGCTCAGACCAGTCCACTGGTTTTCTGTGGTCTGCCAGCATGCTGGCCAGACTCTCAAATCCCTCCCTTTCATCAGGCCACCCGGGGATCTTATCCTGGGTGCCTGCACTGGCTTTCTTCCCCTTATTTCACAAGCACAATCCCCTGTGCTTGTGTCCAGCCAAAACTTATGAGACCCTGCTCTGCAGCACCAAATGTTGTAATGGAAATAACTGGTTCTTTGAGTCTCAACAGTAGAGGCCTGGACACTCACAGTTTAAATAATAAGGAATTTATTTACAAGGGGAAGTCGGGTCAACACAAGCAACTACAAAACACAGAAAGCAGTGTGGGGACAGGGTACAGTTACACATACAAAGAACAAGGGAAAAGCACTACAACAGCTATCTCCCTTGACCTTGGATAGCTGCGGCTCCCTTACCAGGACAAACAATAGACCTTTCCAAACATAAATCAATGCACTTACCTTCACTGAGGTGGTCTGTAAGAGAGACCGAGCCAGGCACATGTCTTACCTTTTATAGCATGGGGCTGGGTGAGATAATCCAATTAAGGTGACCAATAATTTAGGTGTGCATTGATTAGTTGGGAGGGATCAAATGTTGATTGGCATGTGGTGTGTCCTCCGACCAGCCAGGTGGCAGTGCGTCTGTCACGTGGCCGGTATCTCTGGTACAGTTGTCCAAGGCTCTTGGCCCCATGCAACTGGTCTAAGTGTCTGTATTTGATGCAGCAAACAGAAAAATACTGCTATACAACTGAACAACTCAAGCGCATCTGAACAATCTCAAATGCTTTGTTTTTTGCCTTTGTGAAACTGAATCCATCCATAGATGTCTAAGTGCTGCCCAGAATTAATTTAGCATTCAAAGAATTTTACTCCAACCAACAATGCTCCATTGTCACAGAGAAGTCCCAGTCAGTGCTTGACTAACAACATCCAGAAGAATGTTGTTATTTTGTCAAAACATTTTGCCAGGTAATATCTTCCAAATACCATGTCCTATATCACATTGCTGGCCACCTCAAGGATCTCAGCCTTTGGTTTTATTCGCATTCAAACAGAAAAAAAAATGCACTCATGTCCATGCTATTACAGGCAGTGTACTTAAAAATCAATGGGCAATTTTCTACTTAAATTCTGACAAGGAAAGATAATCCCTGGGGCCTCAGCCTTCTTAAAGCAAGATGCCAGAAACTGAAAGATATAAAATATGACAATACTGCTCATTTAAATGGCTCTCCTACATAGGCGTTCAACGACATGAATAGATGCAGCTGGAGGAAAAAGCGAAATATTAATCTAGGGAACTATCTATAGTAACAAAAAAAAAGACCTGCATATTATTTTGATATATTAAAATCATGGAAAATAAGTTTCCTAAACACAGATTAGATTATATTGAAATATTATATCTGTTTGGCCAAAATATAGAACTTTTGAAGCTTTTTTTCAGTTGTACTTAATAGTTCATTGATACTCCTTCCAAATTGATTGGCTATACCTATTTTAAAGTATACTGGGTAACATAATTTTTAACTAAAATTGTAATTTGATATAATAGATTCACTATGTTGTTCATATTTCTTTTCACTCTTTGACTTACTTACAAAGGCAAAGAGTAAAACAATGACATCAATTTGCCAATAATTGCTGCTTAAAATAAGGTTTTTAAAACTTTTTAACAGTATCTAACTTATTGGAGGTAAAATTGCAAGAGGAGAAAGTGGGACTAATATGCATTTTTTTAAGGCTGCAGCCATTATCATTATTGAATAACCACCACCTCTAGAAAGAAAATGAATACAGACAACTTGTTGCATTTTTGATTCAACCTATATAATAAATGGGAGTGGGAAACTGAGCAGCTTGTCAAGACATACAAACAAGTTGGATAAACTCAGCAGGTTGGGCAGCATCTGCTGAAATGAGCGGTCAACATTTCGGGCCAAGACCCTTCGTCAGGACTGAAAAAAGAGGGGTCGGGGCCCTATAAAGAAGGTGGGGGAAGGGTGGAAGATGCCAGGTGAAAAACCAATCAGAGGAAAGATCAAAGGATGGGGGAGGGGAAGCAGGGAGGGGATAGGCCAGAGAGGTGAAGAAGGAATGAAAGGGGAAAGCACTATGGGTAGTAGTAGAAGGCAGAATCATGAGGAGATAGGCAGCTAGAAGAGGAGGCAGAGTGAAAGTGGGATGGTGGAAAGGAGAGGGAGGGAATTACCGGAAGTTGGAGAATTCAATGTTCATACCAAGGGGCTGGAGGCTACCCAGACGGTATATGAGGTGTTGCTCCTCCAACCTGAGTTTGGCCTCATCATGGCAGTGGAAGAGTCCATGTATGGACATATCCGAATGGGAATGTGAAGCAGAGTTGAAGTGGGTGGCAACCGGGAGATCCTGTCTGTTGTGGCAGATGGAGCAGAGGTGCTTGACGAAGCGGTCTCCCAATTTGCGTTGGGTCTTGCCGATGTAGAGGAGGCCGCACCAGGAGCACCGCATAGAATATATTACCCCAACAGACTCACAAGTGAAGTGTTGCCAACCGGAGGAGTGTGGTGGTGTTGGGGAACTGGTGAGGTCTATTGTCAAGAAAGTAGTGGAGGGCTTTGAGGCCTTCTTGATGGGGAATTGAAGTGTATAAGGATTGGACATCTATGGTGAAAATGAAGCAGTCGGGACCAGGGAACTGGAAGTTATTGAAGAGGTCGAGGGCATGGGATGTATCCTGGATGTAGTAGGGAGGGACTGAAATATGGGTGACAAAATGGAGTCCAGGCAGGCAGATACAAGTTCTGTGGGACAGGAGCAGGCTGAAACTACAGGACTATCAGGATATTCAGGCTTGTGGATCTTGGGGAGGAGGTAAAACCGAGCAGTGTGGGGTGTTGGAATTATGAGCTCTTTATGATCAGCTTGTCATCTTTGTTAACCCAGAGGATTCAAGGAGCTATGGTTTAATGTACAACACAGCCTCTGTATTTAATAAAACAAATGTATTCAAGTTTTTAAATATTATCATTTCTGAGAACTTTAAAATGAAATTCACCCAGAACTCTTCTCTGGCAATGCAGTACTCACCTCTTTTGATGGCCTGGCTGGTGACGTAAATATAGTCTTCCAATAGGACCACGCAAACATGATAAAAGACAGATGGAACACTACAAGGTATACAACTGAAACAGATGACAAGAAGTATTTTAAAATTAGCAAAAATATAACATATTCCTGTTCATTATACGCTTTCTCTGAAGCCTAAGCTGTACAAGTATACAAAAATGTACAATACATTTGGCACGAAACACCCCTGAGCTTGTTCCACCTTTTAATAAAATTATATTATTGAATGTGGTGCCTCAGCTCCACATTCCTGCCCAATTTCTATCATATTTAAATTCCTTATCTGCTAAATTCAATCTTGAATAATGACTCACCTTCACAGGGTATAGAACTACAAATATTCACCATGCTTTGTGAGAAGAAAATTTTCTTCCCTTAAATGAATGACCCATATTTGAAACTGCACTTACTAATTTAAAATTCTCCCTTATTGGGAAGGTGATGGATGTGGATGGAGGGGAACAACCTCTCAGCCTGTGCTGCCTGATAACTCTCAGAATTTTATGTATTTTGATAAGTTTCCCACTCATTCTTCCAAACTCCAATAAATAAAGACCTAATCTATTCTATTGTCCCACATAAATTAATGACCTTGTCTTGGGAATCCAGAGTGAAGTGCATCCAATGCAATTATACTCCTCTTTAAAAACAGGTTATAATTATACACGGTGCTCATGTGGTCCAACTAACCCTCCATACAGTTTTGATAGGAAAATACTATAGTTAATTATTTTTAAATGGTAAGAAAATGAGAAGCCTTGGTGTTCAGAGGACCCGAGTGTCCTTGGACATGAATCACTAAATACTACTCTGTAAACAGTGTGAAAAGTAAAGCTTAAGTTTGCCTTTATCATAAGAAGATTAAAAGAGTAGACTTACAGCAATTATACTGGGCTCTGGTGAGTGTGTAGTTGTAAGAATGTGTACAGATCTGATATCCCCTAGGAAGAAGAAAGCTGTAATAGACGTAATATCCATGGTCAACTCTGACCAACAGAGACCTCAAAGGAACTAGAGAGGTCAGAATTCTAAAACTAAATTCTCCCAATGTTTGAGATGGTTGGTGGAATACTAAGGCTCCCTCTCCATGGGGTGTCCAAAACCCTAAAATATTCAGCACAAACTGAAGAAAAAATTCTTCACTTAAAGGTTAGTGATGCGTTGGAATTCCCAGTCATTGTGTATATTCAAGAACCAAGTCAACACAGATTTTTAGGTCTTAAGGAAATCCAAGCCAGTGCAGAATCACAGCAAGTTAAAAGATGAGGCAGGATCTTATACTTCACCAGTTGGCGAAACAGGCACAAAGGGTCGATTACTGCTTTAATTATTTATCAAGTGTTTAATTTTTAATTTTTCTTTACATTGTCAATAGAAAAACACTCCCTATTCCACCAAATGCTTAAACAATTTTCTTTCCTTTCTACCACCTTCACCAAATTATACATGACTTTTTACCCAAACTAGGAAAAAATTGAAGGCAACTGCAAGCATTGTCAAAAATGTTCTTTTTCTGTAGTAGATTCTGTCAAAAAACTGGAGTGAGATGGAAGCAATGGTAGACTGAGGTAGCTAACCTAAAGAGAAAACACAGTAGCTGAAGATGATGTCATTGCGCAGATGAGTACAAAAGTACACACAAGAGGGTCAGAACTGGAGAGCAAAATAATGTGAAGGGGGGGAATATGGTAATAGAGAAAATTATAAAAATAGCAAAGCATGACCATGAAGGTATGGGAAGAAATGTCTGTGCTTTAAATATATTTGGATAAGAATTAAACCAAATGAATGGAAAACCAGAAGATTCGAAATTAGAGAATCACTGAAGGAGAACAGTGCACAATGCTTCAGAGAAAGAAGTCAAGGATGGATAACAACCCATGGTCAGTTGATAACAAGAATTTGATTATATAATCTTCTTTGATGTTTGTATATTAAAGTCTAGAATAGAAAAAAAGTCTAATACTAAAGTGGAGGTAGTTAGACCCAGAAGTGATAGTATTTGGGGTTGATGGAGGTTAGAGGAAGTGCCACAAAGGAAAACACAGATCACAATTTGTGTTTTTTAAAGATTAGAATAATGACATAGGTTTAACAGAAATAATTGTCTAAGACTAAATATCATTTAATGCAAGAACCATTAAATGCATGTAATTCAACAATTAAGCTGGACATATCAAACTTGGTGTTAAGAAAGAACCTGTGCACATTGTACATGGTATCTCAAACACAAAGATGATTAAAGGACAAATATTTTAGGATGTAACTGATTTTGAAAACATTCGCCCAGAGTTATACATGCCTTTCACAAATATTTTGGATTAAAAAGTGGTTTTGACAGATGGAATAACATATGAAGTTGGTTGACATGGCTCAACTACTTTAGGAAATGAGATTGGTTGTTGTCTAGGTGTCTCATTGATGACTACATTAACCGAATGATTACTAACTACAATCACAAAACATAATTTATCCTTCTTCATCTCATGAGAATTTTTCACAGCTTTTATCAAGCTTAATGTAATGTATGAAAATACACCATATGTGGATCAAGAACTTTAGCTTTTGACCTGTATAATTATTTATAAAACATGTTAAAATGTTACCTAAATTTTTTCAAAATGTTGCATCCAGCATCAAAGTGTATTCCTATCTTTACAACTCATATTTCTAGACTGATAGCATGGTGATATATGTCAAAGTAAATACAAAAAAAAGCAACATTGAAAGAGTTGAATTTCAACATGGATACATCAGAGCACTACAGCTTTTGGAGACTAAATAAAATAGAGTAATCCCCATGGGCCAAATGGTGCTGAGGTTTTAAAGGAATCTGCTGAGATTCAGCTGCTTCTAGGTTAGCATGTGCCAGATTTGTGTAAACCTACCGTAAGTCTAAGGTTACTGAGTGACAGATGCCAGAGCATCTGCTACAGTGCTCCATGGCTATATAGAATAGGCTAGGAAATTTGTCTTTCCTATCCTAAGCCACTGATTGAGTGTAAGCGTTCAAATGAGTGGAGATTCTCTTTCTGGTAAACAGGAGGAAAAAAGACGAGTTACTTATTTTTTTGAATTATTTAATTTTAAATTAGAAAGTGTTTTAATGCACTACTTTTAAAAGCCATAAAGGATTAATAAAAGTGATTTTAATGGTTCTCAAAGATGTATTAATATCAAGATATTAAAATAAGCCAAAAAAAAAAGTCTCAATAGCTTTGACAAAGAAGAGATTCTAGCACCAGTCTTATCTTCTGCCAGAATATCCCAGGAACTTAAAGTACGTTGCCGAATTTCTATTTGCTACTAAGGCCTCACTAAACATCACCCTACTACCTTTGCAGTGTGTTGTGTACAAAGCTAGGTAGGCAATTAAACACCTCAAAATCACTTGAGTCAGAAGCTTTCTTCAGGGTTTTTAATGAGAAAACTTTGTGAAACAATATTAAGTAAATTAAGTAAGCTTAAGACTTGCAGATACTGCTTTCAAGGGCAAATAAAGAGTGGAAGGAGATGGATGTCTTTCTACCTAACGTGCTCCAAATTGAAATCCAAATTAACACACACAGTAAGTGATTTAAAAGATGGTGCCTCTAGAGGAAGAACACGTCCTGCCTGACATTCATGATGTCAAACTTAACGACTGAAATTAAATGTCAAATGATCATTTCATTAAGTCTTTGGCAAAAGAAGGGCTGTCTCAGAGACTGGTCTTGAAAACAGTCTTACAACAATCTTTAAAGTTCAAAGTAAATTTATTATCAAAGTACATATACGTCATCATATACCACCCTGAAATTCATTTTCTTGTGGGCACCTCAATAAATCTAGCAATCATAATACAATCAATGAAGGACCACACACAACAGGGCGGACAACCAGTGTGCAAAAGACAACAAACTGTGCACATGCAAATAGAAAAAAAAGAATCAGAATCACTTTTAAAACCAATTTGTTACCTTTGCGGCAGTAGTACAATACACAATAGAGGAAAAGACGACATTGTAGCGGTGTGCTACATGCAACGCTAAAATAACGACATGGAGTTGGTAAACTGCAGTCAAAGATAATTTTATTTGAACTTCACAGCCTTGCTTTAAAGCCTCCCTCATCCCGCCCTCCCCGGGCGCAGATGCTCCAAGAGACACGTACTCACAAACCCCCGCAGGCTTTTCTCCCTTTGTTGCGGACCTGGCCTTTGTGCCTGCACACTGGCTATTTGTGAGCTGGTTCGAGTGTGCTAGGAAGTGGGTCGCCACATAACCCCCCCCCCAGAACTGGTGATACACCCCCCAATGTCCACAGTCTGGGCCGGACCCTGTTTGGGAGGTCAGCCTCTGCACCACGGTGCTGGAAACTCGACCGGTTGTGCCAGGTCCACATGGGCCGGTATGAGTCGGTCCACTGTGAAAACCTCCTCTCTCCCCCCAACGTCCAGCAAGACCATGGACCCGTTGTTCCGAAGCACTGTACATGGCCCCTCGTAGGGCCGTTGCAGCGGTGGCCGATGCCCGCCCCTTCGTACAAACACAAACTTACAGTTCTGCAGGTCTTTGGGTACGCAGGTCAGGTTCTGCCCATGCTGCGAAGTGGGTATGGGGGCCAGGTCACCGAGCCTCTCGCGTAGTCTGCCCAGGACTACTGCGGGTTCTTCCTCTTGCCCCGCTGGGGCTGGTATGAACTCCCCGGGGACGACCAGGGGTGCGCTGTATACTAACTCGGCCAACGATGCGTGCAGATCGTCTTTGGGCGCCGTGCGGTTGCCGAGTAGGTCCCAGGGAAGCTCGTCCACCCAGTTAGCTCCTCTCAGGCGGGCCATGAGAGCCGACTTTATGTGACGGTGGAAACTCTCCACTAGTCCATTAGGTGGGTGGTCGGCAGTGGTGTGGTGCAGCTGAGTCCCCAAAAGGCTGGCCATGGCTGACCACAGGCTGGAGGTGAACTGGGCACCTCTGTTGGAGGTAATGTGGGTCGGTACACCAAAGCCGGACACCCAGGTGGCGATCAATGCCTGGGCGCAAGATTCGGAGGTGGTGTCAGTGAGCGGGATCGCCTCTGGCCATCTTGTGAACCGGTCCACGATAGTCAGGAGGTGCTGCGCTCTGCGTGACATTGGCAGGGGGCCCACGATATCCACATGAATGTGGTCAAAACGCTGGTGGGTGTGGTGGAACTGCTGCAGCAGAGCTTTGGTGTGCCACTGCACCTTGGCCGTCTGGCAGTGCATGCACGTTCTGGCCCATGCATTGACCTGCTTGCGGAGTCTGTGCCAAACAAACCTGCTGGAGACCATCCGGATGGTTGTCCGGATGGAGGGGTGCACCAAATTATGAATGGAGTCGAAAACACATCGCCGCCAAGGTGCCGGGACGACGGGACGGGGCTGGCCGGTGGCGACGTCACAGAGTAGGGTCCTCTCACCTGGGCCTACGGGGAGGTCCTGGAGCTGCAAACCAGAGACTGCAGTTCTGTAACTAGGGATCTCCTCGTCTGCCTGCTGTGCCTCTGCCAGCGCCTCAAAGTCTACCCCTTGGGAAAAGGCATGAATGTTAGGGCGAGAGAGCGCATCTGCCACGAGATTGTCCTTACCCGAGACGTGCCAAACATTCTTCATGTATTCAGAGATGTAGGACAGATGGCACTGCTGGCGGGATGACGAGGGATCGGACACCTTCGTGAACGTAAAGGTAAGCGGTTTGTGGTCCGTGAACGCGTTGAAGGGCCTACCTTCTAAGAAGTACCTGAAATGCCGGATTGGCAGGTATAGAGCCAACAGTTCCTGATTGAAAACACTGTATTTGAGCTCGGGTGGCTGCAGGTGTTTGCTGAAAAACGCCAGGGGTTACCAGCGACCCGAGATGAGTTGCTCCAGTACCCCACTGACTGCCGTGTTAGATGCGTCCACTGTGAGGGCGGCAGGGACGTCCATTTTGGGGTGCATTAGCATCGCGGCGCTCGCCAAGGCTTCCTTCGTTTTAATGAAAGCGGCAGCGGACTCCTCGTCCCAGGTAATGTCCTTGCCCGGACCAGACAGCAGGGCGAACAGGGGGCGCATGATTCAGGCAGCTGAAGGGAGGAAGCGGTGGTAGAAATTGAGCACACCAACGAATTCCTGAAGGCCTTTGATTGTGGTGGGTCGGGGGAAATGGCGAGCCGCATCTACCTTAGCAGGCAGAGGGGTTGCCCCGTCTTTAGTAATCCTGTGGTCCAGGAAGTCAATGGTGTCGAGCCCAAATCGGCATTTGGCCAGGTTGATTGTTAGACCGTAGTCACTCAGCCAGGCATAGAGTTGACGGAGGTGGGACAGATGCTCCTGACGACTGCTGCTGGCTATGAGGATGTCGTCCAAATAGATGAAAGCGAAGTCCAGGTCACGTCCCACCACGTCCATTAACCGCTGGAACGTCTGTGCGGCATTCTTCAGGCCGAACGGCATGCAGAGGAACTTGAAAAGGCCGAACGGGGTGATGAGAGCCGTTTTGGGGACGTCGTCCGGATGCAACTGGATTTGATGGTATCCTCAGACGAGGTCTACCTTGGAGGTATCCTCAGACGAGGTCTACCTTGGAGAAGATCCGTGCGCCGTGCAGGTTTGAATGTGTGGCACAGGGTAGAGGTCCGGTGTGGTAGCCTCGTTCAGCCTGCGGTAGTCGCCGCACGGTCTCCAGCCCCCTGTCGCTTTGGGCACCATGTGCAGGGGGGAGGCCCATGGGCTGTCGGACCGCCAGATGATCCCCAATTCCTCCATCCTCTTGAACAACTCCTTCGCCAGTCAGAGCTTGTCCGGGGGAAGCTGCCGAGCATGGGCGTGGAGGGGTGGTCCCTGGGTCGGGATGTGGTGCTGTACGCCATGTCGGGGCATGGCTGCCCTGAACTGCGGTGCCAGAACTGATGGGAAATCTGCCAGGACCCTGGTGAAGTTGTTGTTGGACAGCGTGATGGAGTCGAGGTGAGGGGCTGGCAACTGGGCTGTACCCAGGGAGAATGTCTGAAAGGTCTCGGCGTGGACCAGTCTCTTCCTGGGCAGGTCGACCAGTAGGCTGTGAGACCGCAAAAAATTCGCACCCAGAAGCGGTTGGGCTACGGCGGCCAGTGTGAAGTCCCATGTGAACTGGCTGGAGCCGAACAGTAGCTGTACCTGACGGGTGCCATAGGTCCTTACTGTGCTGCCGTTCACGGCCCTCAAGGGGGGGACCCGGTGCCCTGTTGCGGGTTCCGTAACTCGTCGGAGTTACTGATCTCCACACCGGTGTCGACCAAAAACCGGCGTCCCGACCGCTGGTCCCACACATACAGGAGGCTATCCCGAAGGCCAGCCGCCGTAGCCATCAGCGACGGCTGGCCCTGGTGTTTCCCGGGAACTTGCAGGGCGGGTGACAACGACGGGCTTCTGTGCCCCACCGCTGATGGTAGAAACACCATTGTTCGTTGGGCTCCCCACCCCGCCTTTGGGGTTAGCGGGCTCTGCGGCCTGGACTGGTTTGCTGTTGGGAGCATGGCCTGGTGATCTGTGCAATGGACGCCCCTCTCACCTTCTTGGCATTCCACAGCAAGTCCGCCCGGGCTGCCACCTTCCGGGAGTCGCTGAAATCCGCGTCGGACAGCAGCAGGCGTATGTCCTCGGGCAGCTGCTCTAGGAATGCCTGCTCAAACATGAGGCAGGGTGTATGTCCGTCGGCCAGAGACAACATGTCATTCATTAAATCTGATGGAGGTCTGTCTCCCAAGCCATCCAGGTGCAGTAAGCCCGCTTGCGCCGTGAAAGTCCGTAAGTCCTTAGGAGCAGGGCTTTGAATTCCATGTACTTGCCGTCCACCGGGGGAGACTGTACGAACTCTACAACCTGAGCCACTGTGTCCTGGTCGAGGGAGCTCACCATGCAGTAGTAACGGGTGTCCTCTGAGGTTATCTGCTGAACGTGGAATTGGGCTTCTGCTTGCTGGAACCATAGGTGAGGTCGCAGCGTCCAGAAGCTTGGCAGTTTCAATGAAACTGCATGAACAGATGCAGCGTCGGTCATCTCCGGTCCAAAAATCGTTTGGACCGTCGGGGTCACCAATTGTAGCAGTGTGCTACACACAGCACTAAAATAACGACATGGAGTCGGTAATCAAAGATAATTTTATTTGAACTTCACAGCCTTGCTTTAAAGCCTCCCTCATCCCGCCCTCCCTGGGCACGGATGCTCCAAGAGACACGTACTCACAAACCCCCGCAGGCTTTTCTCCCTTTGTTGCGGACCTGGCCTTTGTGCCTGCACGCTGGCTATTTGTGAGCCGGTTCGAGTGTGCTAGGAAGTGGGTCGCCACAACATTATATGTATATATAAAAAAAATGGAATAGTTAAATTAGTGCAAAAAAATTGAAATAAAAAAGTAGTGAGGTAGTGTTTATGGGTTCAATGTCCATTTAGAAATTGGATGGCAGAAGGGAAGAAGTTGTTCCTGAATCATTGAATGCATGCCTTCAAGCTTCTGTACCTCTTACCTGATTGGAGCAATGAGAGAAGAGCATGTCCTGGGTGATGGGGGTCCTTAATGATGGACACCACCTTTTTGAGGCACCGCTCCCTGAAGATGTCCTGGATACTACGGAGGACAGTGCCCATGAATGGAGCTGACTGATTTTACAACTCTTTGCAGCTTACTTCGATTCTGTACAGTAACTCCTCCATACCAGACAGTGATGAAACCAGTAAGAATGCTCTCCATGGTACATCTGTAGAAATTTACAAGTGCTTTTGGTGACATACCTCAAACTCCTAATAAAACATAGCTGCTGTTGTGCCTTCTTTAGAGCTGCATCAATAAGTTGCATCCAGGAACTTGAAATTGCTCACTTCTGATCCCTCTATGAGGATTGGTTTGTGTTCCTTTGTCTTACGATTTCTGAAATCCACAATCAGTTCTTTGTTTGCTGACATTAGGTACAAGATTGTTGCTGTGGCACTACTCATTTAACTGGTATATCTCACTCTTGTACGCCTTTTCATCACCATCTGAAATTCTGCCAATAATGGTTGCATCATTAGCAAATTTATAGATGGTATTTGAGGTATGCTTAGCAACACAGTCACGGGTGTAGAGAGAACAGAACAGTGGGGTAAGCACACATTCCTGTGGAGCACCAGTGTTAATTGTCGGCAAGGTGGAAATGTTATTTCCAATCTGCACAAATTGTGTTCTGCTGGTTAGGAAGTCGAGGATGCAGGTGCAGAGGGAGGTATATAGACTTAGGTTCTGTAGCTTTTTGATCAGGACTGTAGGAATAATGGTGTGAAATGCTGAGCTATAATCAATAATCAAGCATCCTGACATAGGCATTTCCATTGTCCAAGTCATTTAAAGCTGCACAGAGAGCCATTGAGATCGCATCTGCAGTAGACCTATTGTGGTGATGGCCAAAATAAAGTGGGCCCATGTCCTTCTAGCCATGACCAACCACCCAAAGCATTTCAACACCACAGATATGAATCCTGCTGGACAAAAGTCATTGAAGTAACTCAAGCTGCTCTTCTTGGGCACTGTGTAATTGTTGTTCTTTTGAAGTAGGTGGGAACTTCTGTAGCAGTGAGAGATAGAAAATTTCTTTGAATATCCCTGCCAGTTAGCTTGGACAAGTTTTCAGAGCCTTACCTGACACTATATTTGGCCCTGCTGCCCTGCAAGGTTTCGTCCACTTGAAAGACAGCATGATATTAGCCTCCGAGACAGAGATCACAGGGTCATCAGATGCTGCAGGGATCCTCACAGCTGTGGTTTTATTCTCCTTTTCAAAGCAATCATGAAAGGCATTGAGCTCATCTGGTAGTGAAGTATCGCTGCCTTTCACGCTGGTAGGTTTTGCTTTGTAGGAAACTATGACCTGCAAACCCTGCCGGAGTTGATGTGCATCTAATGTTGCCTCTAACCTCTCCTAGATTTGTTTCTTGGCTCTTGAAATAGCTGGCTATCTATACAGACCTGGACCACCAGACTTGAATGCCACAAATCTAGCCCTCAGCAGACTTTCTGGTTCATCCACAGCTTTTGGCAGTGATGTACAGTAAGTTTTCATAGGCACACACTCCTCCACATAGGTTTTAATAAAGTCAGTGACAACTGTGACATATTGATCCAAGCTCAAAGATGACTCCCTGAACACAATCCAGTCCACTGATTCAAAACAGTTCTGTAAGTACTCCTGTGCCTCCCTGGTTCATACCTTCTTGGTCCTCTCTCCCTATAGTAGAGGTATAGCCAAGTGATCAGATTTACCAAAATGCAGTCTGGGCATGGAATGGTAGGATTTGCTTATGATGGTAAAACAGTGATCTAGTGTGACCTCAGGTGCTACAGGCAGTATGCTGATAGTAGTTGGGCAAAATTTCCTCAAATAAGCCTGGTTGAAGAACCTGATCATGATTTGAAATGTGCCTGGATGGACTGTTCCTTGTTTCGAGACTAAAAAGACATTCAGAGGTTACCAAAAGCAGAGCCGACGGATTTGTCAGTGAAGGGAGGTCTGCTTACTCTTGCCAGCTCTTACTGACTACAATCATTATCCCAACAACAGAGATGTAATCCCAACTCCTGAAGCTGCACATGGTCGATCACATCCTAAGGACATGCAGCTGCAAAAATTTTCTGAACCCTTTGCAATTACCTGGTTTTCTGCATTAATTACTCATAAAATGAGGCCTGAACTTCATCTAAGTCACAATAATAGACAAACATAATCTGCCAAAACTAAAGGCATACTTTTCACATCTTTAGTGAACACACTGTTTAATCATTTACGGTCCAGGCTGGAAAAAGTATGTGAACCATAGTATTTAATAACCGGTAGCACCTTCTTCGGTAGCAATAACCTCCACCTAACGTTTCCTGTAGCTGCTGATCGGAATTGTACAATGGTGAGAAGGAATTTTAGACCATTCCTCTATACAAACCAGTTTTAGTTCATCAGTATTTCGTGGATACCTTGCATGAACGTCCCTCTTTAGATGCCACAACATCTCAATTGGGTCAAGGTCTGGACTCTGACTTGGCCATTTTAAAACACAAATTTTCTTCTTTCTAAACTATTCTGTTGTTGATTTACTCTTGTGTTTCGAATCATTGTCTTGTTGCATCATCCAACTTCTAATAAGCCTCAGGTGACAGACCGCTATCCTGACATTCTCCTGTAAAATGTCTTGACACAATTTTGAATTCATTGTCCCCTCAACAACTGCCCATGCCCTGAGGGAGTAAAACAGCCCCAAGCCACAAAACCTCTTCCACCAAATTTCACAGCTGGGGTGAAGTTTTGGTGCTGATGTGCAGTGCCCTTTACCCTCCAAACATAGCGGTGCGCATTTCTGCCAAAAAGTACAACTTTTGTCTTATCTGTCACAAAACATTGTCCCAGAGGTGTTGTGGAACATCCAAGTGGTCTTTTGCAAACTTGTGACTTTCTCCAATGTTTTTATTTCGAGAGCAGTGGTTTCCTCCATGGTATCCTTCCATGAACCCCATTCTAGTTCTTATAGTGGGCACATGAAGACAGACTTTAGCAAGTACACACACAAAATGCTGGAGGCACTCAGCAGTCTAGGCAAACAGATTTCTGTAGATCTTTTAGTGTTACCCTTGGGGTTCCTTTACACCTCTTTCAGCATTGCACACTGTGCTCTTGGTGTGATCTTCACAGGACACCAACTCCTCAGAAAAGTAGCAATGGTACTGAATTTCCTCCATTTGGAGACAATTTCTCTTACTGTGGACTGATGAACACTCAGGTCTTTAGAAATGCTTTTGTAGCCTTTTCCAGCTCCATGTATCTCTACAGACAGACAGACATACTTTATTGATCCAGTGGGAAATTGGGTTTCGTTACAGCCGCACCAACCAAGAATAGTGTAGAAATATAGCAATATAAAACCATAACTAATTAAATAATAATAAGTTAATCATGCCAAGTAGAAATAAGTCCAGGACCAGCCTCAGGGTGTCTGACACTCCAAAGCAGGAGTTGTGAAGTTTGATGGCCACAGGCAGGAATGACTTTCTATGACGCTCAGTGTTACGTCTCGGTGGAATGAGTCTCTGGCTGAACATACTCCTGTGCCTAACCAGTACATTATGGAGTGGATGGGAGTCATTGTCCAAAATGGCATGCAACTTGGACAGCATCCTCCTTTCAGACACCACCATCAGAGAGTCTAGTTCCACCCCAACATCATCATTAGCCTTACGAATGAGTTCGTTGATTCTGATGGTGTCTGCTATCCTCAGCTTGCTGCCCCAGCACACAACAGCGAACATGATAGCACTGGCCACCATAGACTCGTAGAACATCCTCAGCATCATCCGGCAGATGTTAAAGGACCTCAGTCTCCTCAGGAAATAGAGACAGCTCTGACCCTTCTTGTAGACAGCCTCAGTGTTCTTTGACCAGTCCAGTTTATTGTCAATTCGTATCCCCAGGTATTTGTAATCCTCCACCATGTCCACACTGACCCTCTTGGATGGAAACAGGGGTCACCGGTGCCTTAGCCCTCCTCAGGTCCACCACCAGCTCCTTAGTCTTTTTCACATTAAGCTGCAGATGATTCTGCTCGCACCATGTGACAAAGTTTCCCACCGTAGCCCTGTACTCAGCCTCATCTCCCTTGTTGATGCATCCAACAATGGCAGAGTCATCAGAAAACTTCTGAAGATGGCAAGACTTTGTGCAGTAGCTGAAGTCTGAGATGTAGATGGTGAAGAGAAAGGGAGACAGCACAGTCTCCTGTGGAGCCGCAGTGCTGCTGACCACTCTGTTTGACACAGTGTTGCAAGCGTTACTGTGGTCTGCCAGTCAGGTAATCAATAATCCATACCAGGGAAGCATCCACCTGCATCACTGTCAGCTTCTCACCCAGCAGAGCAGGGCAGATGGTGCTGAACGCACTGGAGAAATCAAAAAACATGACCCTCACAGTGCTTGCCAGCTTGTCCAGGTGGGCGTAGACACAGTTCAGCAGGTAGACAATTCTTCTTCTAAGGTCCTCTGAAAGTTGTTTTGATCAAGGCACGGTGCACATAAACAGATCTTTCCTGAGAAGAGCAGGAAACCTGACTTTGTCATTTTTAATAGGGCAGGGCACCTCTACAACTCATACCTCCAATCTCATCTAACTGACTGGAACACTCGACTCCAAACAGCTTTTACAGAAGGCATTACTCTGGAGGTTCACATACTTTTATGAACCTAGACTGTGATTGTTTAAATGATGTGCTCAGTATTGACAAGAAGTAGTACAATTGTTTGTGTGTTATTAATTTAGGCAGATTGTGTTTTGTCTATTATTGTGACTTAGATAAAGATCAGATCACATTTTAATGAATAATTAGTGCAAAAAGCAGGCAACTAATTGCAAAGGGTTCACAATGATTTTCTTGCAACTGTAGCTTACAAGATCCCTCCCCACGTTTCTGAGATTCTCCTGTGACTTGGCAGAGACATCATCTATCCATATACGAAGCATGCAGAGAAAGTGCAGTACACCACAAAGCAGGAACCTCTTACAATCCTAAGTTACTATAGTGAACTCTGTCCCTTTCTTGACGTATTTAGAGCACATAATTCACTTCAGAGGCACCTCACCCAATCATCATTCTGGGTGAGTTCCATCTCACAGGTCTGTTCATCAAACATTACCATGAGCAAGTATGTCATCAAGGAGATCATTTTCAAAGTGAGAACAGTTAAAGACCATGTAGGGAAACAGTTTCAAGACTAGTCTATGCTTTTGCAAAAGATTTAATGAAATGATCACTTGACTTTTAGTTTCAGTAGTAAAGTTTGACATTATGGAGGCCAGACTGGGAATGGTCTATCTCTAGAGATGCTGTTTATTTTGGATTAACATCACTTCCCATTTGTAATCTGTTTTTTCAAATCATTTCCTGCACATGTTGATTTGGATTTTGACTTTAAGTACACATGGTGGAAAGACATCCAACTCCACCCACTCTCTTTGTCCTTGAAATAGTAATATCTATGAGTCTTAAGTTATCTTTAGTGGATGTACTTTGAAGGAAGTATTATGTTTATCATTCATCTTTATTAAGCTAATGAATTCACTCAAGTCCACTGCATAGCTACAGAATGTCGTATGTGTGTATTACCTTGTTAATGCTGATTGTGAGAATAATATTAGCGTGTTCAGGCATGAAATGATTCTGTATCGAATCTAACACGTTTTACTTACTTTCTGCAGGTTCACAAAGTTTTGTGGCGACCCATTTCCGAACCGACTCACAATTAGATAGCCTACGGGGGTTTGCGAGCACAGAGCTTTGGAGCCTCTGCGCCACAGGGGACAGGTTGAGGGAGGCTTAAAAGTGAGGCTGAAGATTTCGAATAAAGTTTTTTCCTTCGACTGCAGTTACCGACTCCGTGTCGTAATTTTAGCGCTGCGTGTAGCACACCGCTACAATTGGTGACCCCGACGGTCCAAACGATTTTTGGACCAGAAATGACCGCCGCCGCCTCTGTTCATGCGGTTTCGTTGAAACTGCCGGGTTTCTGGACACAGTGCCCAAACCTATGGTTCCAGCAAGCCGAAGCCCAATTCCACGTTCGCCAGATCACCTCAGAAGACACCCGCTACTACTACGTGGTGAGCTCCCTCAACCAGGACACAGCGGCCCAGGTTGCGGAGTTCGTACAGTTGCCCCCAGCAGACGGCAAGTACACGGAATTCAAAGCCCTGCTCCTCAGGACTTTCGGACTCTCACGGCGCGAGCGGGCTGCCCGTTTACTGTACCTGGATGGCTTGGGCGACAGACCTCCATCAGCTTTAATGAATGAGATGTTGTCTCTCGCTGATGGACACTCACCCTGCCTCATGTTTGAGCAGGCATTCCTGGAGCAGCTGCCCGAGGACATACGCCTGCTGCTGTCCGACGCGGATTTCAGTGACCCCCGGAAGGTGGCAGCCCGGGCGGACTTGCTGTGGAACGCCAAAAAGGTGAGCGGGGCATCCATCGCACAGATCTTGCAGCCACGCTCCCGGCAGCAAACCAGTCCAGGCCCGGCCGCAGAGCCCGCCAACCCCCAGCCCAATGAACACTGGTGCTTCTACCACCAGCGGTGGGGTGCAGAAGCCCGCCGTTGTCGCCCGCCCTGCAAGTTCCCGGGAAACGCCAGGGCCAGCCGCCGCTGATGGCTACGGCGGCTGGCCATCGGGATAGCCACCTGTATGTGTGGGATAGAAGGTCGGGACGCCGGCTTTTGGTCGATACTGGGGCTGAGATCAGCGTTTTACCTCCGACGAGTTACGACACCCGCAGCAGGGCACCGGGTCCCCCCGAGGGCCATGAATGGCAGCACAGTAAGGACCTATGGCACCCGTCAGGTGCAGCTACAGTTCGGCTCCAGCCAGTTCACGTGGGACTTCACACTGGCCGCCGTAGCCCAACCGCCTCTGGGTGCGGATTTTTTGCGGGCTCACAGCCTACTGGTCGACCTGCCCAGGAAGAGACTGGTACACGCTGAGACCTTTCAGACGTTCTCCCTGGGTGCAGCCCAGTTGCCAGCCCCTCACCTCGGCTCCATCACGCTGTCCGACAACAACTTCACCAGGGTCCTGGTGGATTTCCCATCGGTTCTGGCACCGCAGTTCACGGCAGCCATGCCCAGGCACGGCGTCCAGCCCCACATCCCGACCCAGGGACCACCCCTCCATGCCCGTGCTCAGCGGCTTCCCCCGGACAAGCTCCGACTGGCGGAATTGGGGATCATCCGGCGGTCCGACAGCCCATGGGCCTCCCCCCTGCACATGGTGCCCAAAGCGACGGGAGGCTGGAGACTGTGCGGCGACTACCGCAGGCTGAAAGAGGCTACCACACCGGACCGCTACCCTGTGCCACACATTCAGGACTTTGCAGCAAACCTGCACGGCGCACGGATCTTCTCCAAGGTAGACCTCGTCCGAGGGTACCATCAAATCCCGATACATCCTGACGACGTCCCCAAAACGGCTCTCATCACCCCGTTTGGCCTTTTCGAGTTCCTCCGCATGCCGTTCGGCCTGAAGAATGCCGCACAGAGGTTCCAGCGGTTAATGGACGTGGTGGGACGGGACCTGGACTTCACGTTCATCTATTTGTATGACATCCTCATAGCCAGCAGCAGTCGTCAGGAGCATCTGTCCCACCTCCGTCAACTCTGCGCCCGACTGAGTGAGTACGGTCTTACAATCAACCCCGCCAAATGCCAGTTCGGACTCGATACCATTGACTTCCTGGGCCACAGGATTACTAAAGACGGGGCAACCCCTCTGCCCGCTAAGGTAGATGCGGTCCGCCACTTTCTCCGACCCACCACGATCAAAGGCCTTCAGGAATTCGTAGGTATGGTCAATTTCTACCGCCGCTTCCTCCCTTCAGCTGCCCGGATCATGCGCCCCCCGTTCACCCTGATGTCGGGTCCGAGCAAGGACATTACCTGGGATGAGGAGTCCGCCGCCGCTTTCGTTCAAACGAAGGAAGCTTTGGCGAACGCTGCAATGCTAGTACATCCCAGAATGGACGCCCCTACTGCCCTCACAGTGGACGCATCAAACACGGCAGTCGGTGGGGTGCTGGAGCAACTCATCGCAGGTCGCTGGCAACCCCTGGCGTTTTTCAGCAAACACCTGCGGCCACCCGAGCTCAAGTACAGTGCTTTCGACCGGGAACTGTTGGCACTCTACCTGGCAATCCGGCATTTCAGGTACTTCTTAGAAGGTCGGCCCTTCACCGTGTTCACGGACCACAAACCGCTTACCTTTGCGTTTACGAAAGCGTCCGACCCCTGGTCGTCCCGCCAGCAACGCCACCTGTCCTACATCTCTGAATACACGACGGATGTCCGGCACGTCTCGGGTAAGGACAATGTCGTGGCGGATGTGCTCTCTCGCCCTACCGTTCATGCCCTTTCCCAAGGGGTAGACTTTGAGGCACTGGCAGAGGCACAGCAGGTAGATGAGGAGATTCCGAGTTACAGAACCGCAGTCTCTGGTTTGCAGCTCCAGGACCTCCCCGTGGGCCCGGGTGAGAGGACCTTACTCTGTGACGTTGCCACCAGCCAACCCCGTCCCGTTGTCCCAACAGCCTGGCGGCACCGCGTTTTCAACTCCATTCATAACTTGGCGCATCCCTCCATCCGGACAACTGTCCGGACGGTTTCCAGCAGGTTCGTTTGGCACGGACTCCGCAAACAGGTCAGTGAATGGGCCAAAACGTGCATGCACTGCCAGACGGCCAAGGTGCAGCGGCACACCAAAGCCCCACCGCAGCAGTTCCATCCCGCCCACCGGCGTTTCGACCACATTCATGTGGATATCGTGGGCCCCCTGCCAGTGTTGCGCGGAGCGCAGCACCTCCTGACTATTGTGGACCGGTTCACAAGATGGCCAGAGGCGGTCCCGCTCACTGACACCACCTTCGAATCTTGCGCCCGAGCCCTGATCGCCACCTGGATATCTCGCTTTGGTGTACCAGCCCACATTACCTCCGACAGAGGCGCCCAGTTCACCTCCAGCCTGTGGTCAGCTATGGCCAGCCTTTTGGGGACTCAGCTGCACCACACCACTGCCTACCACCCACAGTCGAACGGGCTAGTGGAGCGTTTCCACCATCACCTGAAGTTGGCCCTCATGGCCCGCCTGCGAGGAGCCAACTGGGCGGACGAGCTTCCCTGGGTCCTACTCGGCATCCGCACAGCGCCCAAGGACGACCTGCACACCTCGTCGGCCGAGTTGGTATACGGCGCGCCCCTGGTCGTCCCCGGGGAGTTCCTACCAGCCCCACGGGGGCAAGAGGAAGATCCCGCAGCAGTCCTGGGCAGACTACGCGAGAAGCTCGGTAACCTGGCCCCCATACCCACTTCACAGCACGGGCGGCACCCGACCTGCGTACCCAAAGACCTACAGAACTGTAAGTTTGCGTTTGTACGAAGGGGCGGGTATCGGCCACCGCTGCAGCGGCCATACGAGGGGCCGTTTATGGTGCTCCGGAACAACGGGTCCACGTTCGTGCTGGACGTTGGGGGGAAAGAGGAGGTATTCACGGTGGACCGCCTCAAACCGGCCCATGTGGACCTGGCGCAACCGGCCGAGTTTCCGGCACCTCGGCGCAGAGGCCGACCTCCCAAGCAGGTTCTGGCCCAGACTGTGGACATTGGGGGGTATCGCCGGTTCTGGGGGGGGGGGGGGGGGGGTTATGTGGCGACCCATTTCCTGGCACATTCGAACCGACTCACAATTAGATAGCCTACAGGTGTTTGCGAGCACAGAGCTTTGGAGCCTCTGCGCCACGGGGGGCAGGTTGAGGGAGGCTTAAAAGTGAGGCTGAAGATTTCGAATAAAGTTTTTTCCTTCGACTGCAGTTACCGACTCCATGTCGTAATTTTAGCGCTGCGTGTAGCACACCGCTACAGTTTCTCATTAAAAACCCTGAAGAAAGCTTCTGGTTGGGGTGATTTTTGAGGTTTAATGCCCTGCAAGGACAGCAAAGTGAAAAAAAATTGCTGTTTCAAGGGCAAATAAAGAGTGGATGGAGATGGATATCTTTTCACAACATGCTTAAAGTTGAAATCCAAATAATTTGTGCTGAATTGTTTAAAAAAAATCAGCTTACGAATAGGATGTGATGTTTGTACAAACAAAACAGTGCCTCAAGGCAAAACAATCCCTCTCAATCCCATTCTTGTCTTCTCTCTGTGACTTTTGACACCTTGACTAATCAAGAACCTATCAGGTTTTGTTTTAAATATACTCATTGAATTAGACTCTACAGCCATTCAAGGCCATTAATTGCACAGATTCACCACCCTCCAACTAAAGAAATTAGTCCTCATCTCTGTGGATACCACTCCATTCTGAGAGTATGTCCTCTGCTCCCAGACTCATCCACTACAGAAAATATCCTCTGCACAACCACTCTATCTAGGCCTTTAAATAGTTGATACATTTCAATGAGATCTGCCCTCATTCTTCAAGCTCCAGTGAGTACAGGCCTAGATCAAATGCTCCTATACATTATTTCATTCATTCCCAGAAGCATTCCTGTGAACCTCCTCTTGATCCTCTCCAATGTCAGCACATCTTTTCTTAAATAAGAGCCTCACAATACGCCATGTGCGGGCTGACCAATGCCTTATAAAGCCTCAGCATCACATCCTTGCTCTTGTATTCTAGTCGTCTTGAAACGAATGTGAGCATTGCATTTGATTTCCTTACCACTGGATCAACGTGCAAGTTAACCTGCAGAAGGAGTCCCAAGTCTCTTTGCACCTCTGATTTTAAAATTTTCTTGTTTACAAAATTATTCCTCCCACCAAAGAGCATGACCATTCACTTCTCTACATTATATTTCATCTACTATTTCTGTGCCCATTCTCCTAGATTGTCATAGTCTTGCTGCAGACTGTTTCCTCAACACTATCTGCTTCTCCACCTATTTTCAAATTACCCACAAAGCCATCAATTCCATTATCATTGACATATAATGTGAAAAGAAGTGGTCCCAATACCAACTCTGTGGAACATCTCTAGTCATTGGCAGCCAACCAGAAAATTCCCAGTGCACCCTGCCAGTCAGCCAAACTTCTATCGATGCTAGTACCTTTCCTGTAGTACCATTGGCTCTTATCTTGTTAAGCTGCCTGATGTGTGGCACCTTAATAAAGGGCTTGTCTAGGTAAACAAAGTCCACTGACTCTCTTTTGTTTATCCTGCCTGTTATTTCTTCGAAGAATTCCAACAGATCTGTCAGGAAAGATTTCCCCTTAAGGAAACCATGCTGACTTCGGCGTATTTTATCACGTGACTCCAAGTACTTCAAAAGCTCATCCTTAACAATGGACTCTAACATCTTCCCAACCAGTGAAGGCAGGCTAACTGGCCTATAACTTCCTTTCTTCTGCCTACCCCCCTTCTTAAAAGAGTGGAGTGACATTTGGAATTTTCCAGTCCTCTGGAACTAGTCCACCAGAATCTAGTGATCCTTGAAAGATCATTACTAATGCCCTCACAATCTCTTCAGCTACCTCTTTCAGAACCCTGGGGTGTAATCTATCTTTTCCAGGTGACATTTTTCAGATCTTTCAGCTTCCCAAGCATCTTCTCCTTAGTAACAGCAACTAAATTCACTTCTGCCCTGACACTCTTCAATTTCATATTAAATTACAGTATTAAGTTCATTGGCCATTTCTTTGTGCCCCATTACTACCTCTACAGTGTAATTTTCAATCGTTCAATATCCACTCTCACCTTTCTTTTACTCCTTATATAGGAATTTCACCTGTAGAGGCATGCCTGCCCAATTTAAATGTAATCTCATCTGAAGCTGAATTCACATTTGCAGATGACATTCTGGACAGGATCTTCTCTAACATTTGTACAAATTTTCTGATGATAGCGGAAAGTCTGCAGAGATTAGGAATTTCACCCATAGAAGGATGCCAGCCCAATTTAAACATTATAGCACAACATGAATCAATGCAGTATGTTCTTGGCTCTTTCCATGCTAGGTTACATCAGCTTTCAAATGACTCAGTCCAAATATTTGATATTATTATCTGAACAGATACAAGATCAACAGGATCATTAGTTTCTGACTAACTTACTTAACAAATATTGAACAAATGCATGATATAGCAGTGATGTAATCTTACATAATTTTCTCTAAGAAAAAATAGACAGTAGGAAAAGTTACAACATAATTATTTGTTCAGTGACTTTAATAAATGTGAAATCTTTCTAAATGACAGTATTTAGCTAGGTATCATTATCATAATCATTCTTAAAATTGCAATCAGTTTTGACAGTCATTAAACTGTGCCAGCAGTTAAAGTTTTCCTTTCATGTGGGTTTTGATCAAAGGAAAAATGGCCAGAGTCACGTGGCACTTTAGTGCAAAGGTGTATTAGGTACATCAAAAATCAAACTTACAAAAATTAGCAAAAATAGTGAAAACTGCCAATATTAACAAGAAGATATCCGCCAGAAAACACAATAGCTCCATACTTTGTTCAGTGTGATCTCTTGGCAGCCCTGAACTCTCTCTCTTACTGACAGTGAAGAGTCCCATTTATTATGCACCAAGACATACCTACCATCTTTCATTACCCACAAAGTTAACTGAAGACTACACATGAATTAGAATCTGATGCACTCCACAATATAGTCATAATTATATTACAAAATAAACAGAAATATCTACCTTAATTATAATATACAAACAACATATAGAAATTTGCACATCCCTATTACTAAAGGATAGAATATTACGCTGTGTATTGCGGGAAATGCACCATAAAGCCAATCCGAGTGTATCAGTTCGGTTTAGAACCAATTATGAGAATATACCGGGGAAGACATTTAAGTGCTTACGCTTACTGCAATGACAGCAGAATGTCAAGGCAATGTTTGTGTGTGTGTAAGGAGTGCATTTACCGAGTGCTCTCCATCACAGCGTGCAATTATTCAGCCCTTTCTATATGATGCCATTTTACTGTATAGAGGATATACAGGACAAGAACAGACCATTTGGCCCATACTAATATTTATGCTCCTTTTCAGCTGCCTTTGGTCTTTTGCATCATTTTCTAAAGGCTGACTCTTCATTCATTTCTCCCTCACATGCTTCCTAATCTCCTATGTTTGATTCACTTCATCCATTTCCTATAGTAGTAAGCACTGCATTCATATCACTGTGTAAAGAAGTTACTTCTGAATTCTGTACTGAATTTCTTGATAGCATCGAATAATGCTTTTCCCTATCCATGGATACATTCACTCAATATTCTCAAAATCTTACACAATTTTAAAGCTAACTACTAAAATCAGAATCAGAATATCACTGGTATATGTTGTGAAACTTGTTTTGCAGTAGAAGTACATTGGAATACCTAATATAAAAACCATCAATTACAATAAGAAATATTATTTATTATATTTTTATATATACACATACAGAGTACTGTGCAAAACTGTTAAGCACATGTACAGTAAAAAAAATTGTATAGTGAAAATTCTTTAAAAAATAAAATGAAAAGTTTCTAAATATCGAAAAACTATAATAAGCAGTAACAGTAAAAAACTAAATCAAATCAATATTTGGTGCGACCACCCTTTGCCTTTAAAGCTGCATCAATTCCTTTAGGTACACTGTTGTGGAGTTTTATAAGAAAATCGTCTGGTAGGCTGTTCCAAGCATCTTGGAGAACTTCTGCAGACCTTGGCTGTCTTGCTTGCTTCCATCTCTCCAGATAATCACTGCTAGCCTCAATGATGCTTGTGGAGGCCATACCATCTGCAGAACTCGTTCTTCTTTTCACTGAAGGTAGTCCATTATGACCTTGGCAATATGTTTTGGGTTCTTTGTCCTGCTGCAGAATGAAGCTGGTATCGATCAAATGTTTCCCTGATGGTATTGCTGATGGATAAGAATTCACTTGTACTTCTCAGCTTTAAGGGTTCCAATAATTCCAGCCAGATCACCAATTGGGAAGTTGGATGTTTGGGAAGCTTTTAAAATCCAACAAAAGGCAACTGAAAAAGCTATAAAGGAAAGATGAAATATGAGGGCAAACTAGACAATGATATAAAGCAGGATACTAAAGGTTTTTTCAGTTGTATAAAGAGTAAAGTGGAGGTAAGAGTTGAAATTGGACCACTGGAAAATAATGCTGGTGAGGTAGTAATAGGGACAAAGAAATGACAGATGAACTTAATGAGTATTTTGCATCAGTCTTCACCGTGGAAGACATCAACAGTGTGCCAAAGGTCTGCAAGTGTCAGAGAGCAGGATTGAGTGCCATTGCTGTTACAAAGGAAAAAGTGCTATGCAAACTCAAAGATCTTAAGGAGGATAAGTCACCTGGACCAGATGGACTACATCTCAAAGTCCTGAGACAGTTTGCTGAAGAGATACTGATGTATTGGTCATGATTTTTTAAGAATCACTTGATTCTAGCATGGTCCCGGAGGACTGGAAACTTGCAAATGTCACCCCACTATTTAAGAAGGGAAGAAGGCAAAAGAAAGGAAATTATAGGCCAGTTAGGCTAACCTCAGTGGTTGGGAAAGTGTTAGAGTCTATTATTAAGGGCGAGGTTTCAGGCCAATAATAAAATAAGTCAAAGTCAGCATGGTTTCCTGATTTGGGTATAACTTGGAGAAGGAAGTGTTAGAATCGGAGCAGGAGTGCGGCAAGAGCCATTTTGATTTTTCTTCTTCTCATTGGAGTTAAGAGAGGTGGGACTGTGCAGGCGTGTGACGTCGGGCAGGGAAGCGCATAAGATTTAAAAGGAACACAGCCTTATACAGCAGGCAGCGTTGTTTTGCGGGCAGCGGAGTGAGCCAGGAGCAGAGTGAGGGGCTTAAGGGCTTGGGCTCAATGGGATTAGGTAGAAACGGGCAAGGCAAGGTAGGTTTAGTTTTTAAATTTTTCCTGTTATTTGAGGAAAGGGGGAAGTATGAGTGTGGACAGCTTGTTGTTCTCGGTGTTGGATGTGGTAGGTCCTGGAGTCTTCTAGGCTCCCAGATGTCCACATCTGCACCAGGTGCGCCGAGCTGCAGCTCCTAAGGGACTGTGTTAGGGAACTGGAGCTGCAGCTCGATGACCTTCGTTTGGTCAGGGAGAGTGAGGAGATGACGAAGAGGAGTTACAGGCAGGTGGTCACATCGGGGCCATGGGAGGCAGACAAGTGGGTCATGGTTAGGAGGGGGAGGGGGAAGAGTCAGGTACTAGAGAGTACCCCAGTGGCTGTACCCCTTGACAATAAGTATTCCTGTTTGAGTACTGTTGGGGGGGGGGGGGGGGGGGAAGGAACAGTTTACCTGGGGCAAGAGAAAGTGGCCGTGCCTCTGGCACAGAGTCCAGCCCTGTAGCTCAGAAGGGTAGGGAAAGGAAGAGGAAGGCAGTAGTAATAGGGGACTCGATAGCTAGGGGGTCAGATAGGCGATTCCGTGGACGCAGTCAGGAGACCCAGATGGTAGTTTGCCTCCCTGGTGCCAGGGTCCAGGATGTTTCTGATTGCATCCAAGATATCCTGAAGTGGGAGGGTGCGGAGCCAGAGGTCGTGGTACATATAGGTACCAATGACATAGGTAGGAAAAGGGAAGAGGTCCTGAAAGGAGAATATAGGGAGTTAGGAAGGGAGTTGAGAAGAAGGACCGCAAAGGTAGTAATCTCGGAATTACTGCCTGTGCCGCTCGACAGTGAGAGGAGGAATGGAATAAGGTGGAGGATAAAAGCGTGGCTGAGGGATTGGAGCAGGGGGCAGGGATTCAAGTTTCTGGATCATTGGGACCTCCTTTGGGGCAGGTGCGACCTGTACAAAAAGGATGGGTTGCACTTGAATCCTAGGGGGACCAATATCCTGGAGGGGAAATTTGCGAAGGCTACTGGGGAGACTATAAAGTAGAATAGTAGGGGGTGGGAATAAAATTGAAGAGACTAGGAAAGAGGAGGTAAGTTCACTAATAGAGAAAGCTATTAGACAGTGTGTGAGGGAGGACAGGCAGGTGACAGAGAAGGGGAGCGCAAAGACCAAAGATGCAGGGGAGAAGGAAGACAAAGATAATAAAGTTGTTTGCACTGTTAGGGATAAACAGAAAGTAAGAGGTAGAGAGTTTCTTAAGTGCATTTATTTTAATGCTAGGAGCATTGTAAGAAAGGTGGATGAGCTTAGAGCATGGATTGATATCTGAAAATATGATGTTGTAGCTATTAGTGAAAGATGGTTGCAGAAGGGGTGTGATTGCCAACTAAATATTCCTGGATTTCATTGCTTCAGGTATGATAGAATCGGAGGGGCAAGAGGGGGAGGTGTTGCATTGCTTGTCAAAGAAAATATTACAGCAGTGCTTTGGCAGGATAGATTACAGGGCTCATCTAGGGAGGCTATTTGGGTGGAATTGAGGAATGGGAAAGATGCAGTAACACTTATAGGGGTGTATTATAGACCACCTAATGGGGAGCGAGCATTGGAGGAGCAAATTTGGAAGGAGGTAGCAGATACTGTAGTAAGCACAAGGTTGTGATTGTGGGAGATTTTAATTTTCCACACATAGACTGGGAAGCCCATTCTGTAAAAGGGCTGGATGGTTTGGAGTTTGTAAGATGTGTGCAGGATAGTTTTTTGCAGCAATACATAGAGGTACCAACTAGAGAAGGGGCAGTGTTGGATCTCCTGTTAAGGAATGAGATAGGTCAGGTGACGGAGGTATGTGTTGGGGAGCACTTTGGGTCCAGTGATCACAATGCCATTAGTTTCAATGTAATTATGGAGAAGGATAGGACTGGACCCAGGTTTGAGATTTTTGATTGGAGAAAGGCTAACTTTGGGGAGATGCGAAAAAATTTAGGAGTGGATTGGGACAATTTGTTTTATGGGAAGGATGTAATAGAGAAATGGAGGTCATTTAAAGGTGTAATTCTGAGGGTACAGAATCTTCATGTTCCTGTTACGTTGAAAGGAAAGGTTAAAACTTTGAGAGAGCCATGGTTTTCAAGGGATATTGGAAACTTGGTTCGGAAAAAGAGAGAGATCTACAATGAATATAGGCAGCATGGAGTAAATGAGGTGCTCGAGGAATATAATGTAAAAAGAATCTTAAGATAGAAATTAGAAAAGCTAAGATATGAGGTTACTTTGGCAAGTAAGGTGAAAATAAATCCAAAGGGTTTCTACAGTTATATTAATAGCAAAAGGATAGTGAGGGATAAAATTGGTTCCTTAGAGAATCAGAGTGGACAGCTATGTGTGGAGGCAGAAGAGATGGGGGAGATTTTGAACAATTTTTCTTTGGTATTCACTAAGGAGAAGGATATTGAATTGTGTAAAGTAAGGGAAACAAGTAGGGTAGTTATGGAAAATATGATGATTAAAGTAGTAGTAGTACTGGCGCTTTTAAAGAATATAAAAGTGGTAAGTCTCTGGGTCCTGACAGGATATTCCCTAGGACCTTGAGGAAAGTTAGTGTAGAAATAGCAGGGGCTCTGACAGAAATATTTCAAATGTCATTAGAAATGGGGATGGTGCCGGAGGATTGGCGTGTTGCTCATGTGGTTCCATTGTTTAAAAAGAGTTCTAAGAGTAAACCAAGCAATTATCGGCCTGTAAGTTTGACGCTAGTGGTGGGTAAATTAATGGAGAGTATTCTTAGAGATGGTATATATAATTATCTGGATAGACAGGGTCTGATTAGGAACAGTCAACATGGATTTGAGCGTGGAATGTCATGTTTGACAAATCTTACTGAATTTTTTGAAGAAGTTACTAGGAAAGTTGATGAGGGTAAAGCAGTGGATGTTGTCTATGTTGTCAGTAAAGCCTTTGACAAGGTTCCACACGGAAGGTTAGTTAGGAAGGTTCAATTCTTAGGTATTAATATTGAAGTAGTAAAATGGATCCAACTGTGGCTGGATGGGAGATGCCAGGGACTAGTGGTGGATAACTGTTTGTCATGTTGGAAGCAGGTGACTAGTGGTGTGCCTCAGGGATCTGTACTGGGTCCAGTGTTGTTTGTCTTATACATTAATGATCTGGATGATGGGATGGTAAATTGGATTAGTAAGTATGCAGATGATACTAAGATAGGTGGCGTTATGGATAATGAAGTAGGTTTTCA
The DNA here is from genome assembly GCF_030144855.1 of Hypanus sabinus. Lineage (NCBI taxonomy): Eukaryota > Metazoa > Chordata > Chondrichthyes > Myliobatiformes > Dasyatidae > Hypanus > Hypanus sabinus. The sequence goes on along the minus strand of NC_082708.1, from coordinate 46,092,228 downwards.
AAGCTTGCAGAGAGATTTAGGCCAGTTAGAAAAGTGGGCTGAAAGATGGCAGATGGAGTTTAATGCTGATAAGTGTGAGGTGTTACATTTTGGTAGGAATAATCAAAATAGGACATACACGGTAAATGGTAGGGCACTGAAGAATGCAGTACAACAGAGTGATCTAGGAATAATGTTGCATAGTTCCCTGAGGGTGGAATCTCATGTGGATAGGGTGGTGAAGAAAGCTTTTGGTATGCTGGCCTTTATAAATCAGAGCATTGAGTATAGGATTTGGGATGTAATGTTAAAATTGTACAAAGCATTGGTGAAGCCGAATTTGGAGTATTGTGTACAGTTCTGGTCACCGAATTATAGGAAAGATATCAACAAAATAGAGAGAGTATAGAGGAGATTTACTAGAATGTTACCTGGGTTTCAGCACCTAAGTTACAGAGAAAGGTTGAACAAGTTAGGTCTTTATTCCTTGGAGCGTAGAAGGTTGAGGGGGGACTTGATAGATGTATTTAAAATTATGAGGGGGGATAGATAGAGTTGACATGGATAGGCTTTTTCCATTGAGAATAGGGGAGATTCAAACAAGAGGACATGAGTTGAGAGTTAGGGGGCAAAAGTTTAGGGGTAACATGAGGGGGAACTTCTTTACTCAGAGAGTGGTAGCTGTGTGGAACGAGCTTCCAGTAGAAGTGATAGAGGCAGGTTCAATTTTGTCATTTAAAAAAAAATTGGACAGGTATATGGACAGGAAAGGAATGGAGGGTTATGGGCTGAGTGCAGGTAGGTGGGACTAGGTGAGAGTAAGTGTTCAGCATGGACTAGAAGGGCCAAGATGGCCTGTTTCCGTGCTGTAATTGTTATATGGTTTCTGTAAAGGGAAATCTTGCCTGTCAAATCTGTTAGAGTTCTTTAAGGAAGTAACAAGCAGGGTGGACAAAGGAAAGGCAGATGTCATTTACTTGGATTTTCAGCTGATAGCAGTGCTGGACTGCTTCCAATTTAGAAGGGACATCAGTATGATGTCTCTCTCGTCTGCTGCACTCAGTTTCCATGGCCAACCAACTGTGTTTTGGTCCTCAACCTTGCCCGTTTCTTTGTGCTTCTTCAAAAGAGCTTGGACAAAACATCTTGAAACTCCTGTCTGCTGCAAAATTTCTGCTTGGGAGAGATCTTGCTAATGCAAAATGACCACGTTGTGTCTTATTGCAATGCTTACTCTAGCCATGGTGTACGAATTGATGATCTGAAGATTAAATTGTCACATATGCCACACCCTTCCCTCTTAGTTTGGTTGGTCTTCACCCAGATTAACTCCTTCTATATCCATTTCAGCTTCATTTAACTTATTATGTCATTGATCATTAGCACCCTAGATCATTGTTATCTTTGTTTATTCATGTGCTGGGTTATATACTTGCAAAGAAATCGAAGTTTTAGTTGAAAAGTGATCTGTAACTTAATATATTACTTTAACAAAGTACAAACATTTTTCTGTACATTTAATATTTTGGAAAATGAATGTTTGGAAATTTAAAATTTGCTCATTTCTTCTGACACAGTAATGCAGAAGACAAAACATAAACATCTAAAACAAGATTTATATAATATTATGATCCCAGCCCCTTCCTTTGTGAGAATCGCAAGAGCACCCGTTGGGGGGGGTGGGGGTCAGTAGACCCAGGAAGTGGGAGAGAGAGATGTGCTGAATAGACTCAGGAAGTGGGAGAGAGAGAAATGTGCCGAAGAGCACGTTCCACCTGGGATGCAAAATAAGGCGACAGTGACTATTGTCTCATGGAGACCATGTGAAAAGCCCTCGGGTAAGGTGGGCTGGTTGAGAGAGAGATTGCATCATCCCAACCTGATTGACAGCTGTGACCCCGTGAGGAAGTATAAAGGAGGGTCTCAGGGGGACAGCCCCTTCAGACGCACCAAGAAGACACGAGAGTGATCCCACAGCAGCGGGAAGCCATTCTGAAGGAAGCCATGTGCGTTAGATTCCGGGATTGGAATTTGTGGCTGGAATCACGGAAAACCGCTTTTAACTAACATCGGGGAGAGGGAACCAACGCTCTCCAGATTTCAAGGAAGCTTCATAAACACCCGACAATTTTTTTCTCTTCTCCCCAATCTCTCTCTCTCGGTCGTAGATTGAGTATTGACGACGTGCATTATCTGAGTGTTTGTATTAACCTTACTTTTGTGCCCCTTTATAAATAAAAACGTTTGAAAATAGTGACATCAGACTTCAACGGACCTCTCTATCTTTGCTGGTAAGTTATCCAGTTACGGGATACGTAACAATAAAAAAAATCTAAGGTGCCCAAGACTTTTGTACAGTAAATATATGAGCAGGATAAAATAGCGATCAGAATCAGAATCTTGTGCAGTACTTCCAGTGTGGTCAAAATGAGGAATTGGTACAGTTTTCACATTATTCCAACTTTTAAAAGTCTCTCTTTCTGGAAATAAACCAAAGTAATTGGCTGTATCTTTCTTAAATAGCCTCCATAAGCCACGACACAAAGTTTGGTGGCTAGTGTATTTATAGCTCAAGGTTCCTGATACCTCAACCTCATATAATCTCTATCTCTACAGGTAACAATGACCTTTCTATTTTGCCTGCCAAAATGTCCACAGAATATATCTCAGCATTTTAAAAATTTTATCTAGCTGATGCCATAGTTGAAATGAAACTGAAACAGCTTGGTTGTGAATGTGGCTGGTATGGAGAGACAAATTTTCAGAACCAGAGCCAGGATGTTAGAGAAGCTTAAAAAGTGCGGATATTAGCAAGATATAACACACAGATCTGCTTCTGTGATGAGGCATCCCACTACCACACACTCTTTTAGAAAGTGGACTCCTGAAGCTGAACAGGCCCTGAGAGACTGCTTCGGTACTACCAACTGGGATGTACTGCAAGGGGGGCTCTGTGGGGGCGTTGAGGAGGTCACTGACTGCACAACGGACTATATTAACTTTCGCGTGGACGCCGTTGTTCCTGTTAGAACTGTTCGCTGCTATCCCAATAATAAGCCCTGGATCACTAGCCACATCAAAGGCCTCCTAAACCAGAAGAAGAGGGCCTTTAAAGATGGCGATCAGTTGGAGCTTAAAAGAGTTCAGAAGGAACTCAGAGTACAGCTCAGGGGGGCAAAGGAGCAGTATAGGAGGAAGCTAGAACAAAAGCATGAAGGAGGTGTGGAATGGGATGAAGATCATAACCGGATGCGGTGCAAAGCGGGGGGCAAACATAAGTGGAGATGTGGAGAAAGCGAACCAGCTGAATAACTTCTTCAATAGGTTCGATAGCACAATCTCATCCTCACCGCAGAACTCCACACCAGGCTTGTCTCTCTATTCGTCCTCCCTCTCACTTCCCTCACAGGAAAATAGCCACTCACAGGAGACCTTACCCACGCCCAAGATTACGGCTGCACAGGTGGAAGGTCAACGGAGGAAGATCTGTACCAGCAAGGCGGCTGGATCGGGTGGAGTATCCCCACGATTACTGAGGGCCTGTGTGTCTGAGCTGGGAGAACCCCTTCAGCGCATCTTCAACATGAGCCTGGAGCAGAGAAGGGTACCCAGACAGTGGAAAACATCCTGTATTGTCCTGGTACCGAAGAAACAACAACCAAGGGAGATGAATGACTTCAGACCTGTTGCTTTGACGTCGCACGTGATGAAGACCATGGAGCGGCTGATAATACAGAATCTGAGGCCACAAACCAGGCACGCCCGGGATCCTCTTCAGTTTGCGTATCAGGAGAAGGTGGGAGTGGAGGACGCTATCATGTACTTGCTGCACAAATCCCTCTCTCACCTGGACAGGGTCAGTGGTGCTGTGAGGATTACATTCCTGGACTTCTCTAGTGCCTTTAACACCATCCAGCCCAGGATCTTAAGGCACAAACTAACGGAGATGGGAGTAGACTCACACATGGTGGCTTGGATAACGGACTACTTGACAGACAGACCTCAGTATGTGCGGTTGGGAGACTGTAGGTCTGACACGGTGGTCAGCAGCACAGGAGCGCCGCAGGGGACCGTGCTCTCTCCGGTCCTGTTCACCCTGTACACATCAGACTTCCAATATAACTCGGGAGTCCTGCCATGTGCAGAAGTTCGCTGATGACACGGCCATAGTGGGGTGTGTCAGGAATGGTTAGGAGGAAGAGTATAGGAAACTGATACAGGACTTTGTGATATGGTGCAACTCAAACTACCTGCGTCTCAATATCACCAAGACCAAGGAGATGGTGGTGGACTTTAGGAGACCTAGGCCTCATATGGAGCCAGTGATCATTAATGGAGAATGTGTGGAGCAGGTTAAGACATACAAGTATCTGGGAGTGCAGTTAGACGAGAAGCTAGACTGGACTGCCAACACAGATGCCCCTGTGTAGGAAAGCACAGAGTCAACTGTACTTCCTCAGAAGGCTGGCGTCATTCAATGTTTGTAGTGAGATGCTGAAGATGTTCTATCGGTCAGTTGTGGAGAGCGCCCTCTCCTTTGTGGTGGCGTGCTGGGGAGGCAGCATTAAGAAGAGGGACGCCTCATGTCTTAATAAGCTGGTAAGGAAGGCGGGCTCTGTCGTGGGCACAGAACTGGAGAGTATGACATCGGTGGCAGAGAGGAGGGTGCTGAGTAGGCTAAGGTCAATCATGGAAAACCCTGAACATCCTCTGCACAGCGCCATCCAGAGACAGAGAAGCAGCTTCAGCGGCAGGTTGCTGTCAATGCAATGCTCCTCAGACAGGATGAAGAGATCATTACTCCCCAACGCCATTCGGCTCTACAATTCAACCACCAGGGGCAAGACATGTTAAAGTGCCGAGGTTAGGACTGAGCTTAAGTTACCACTCAATGCACTTTAGTAAACTATTTAAGAACTTTTTAAAAGCTAATTATTAATGCTTTTTGGGAGGGTGATTTTAGATGCATATCATATTTATACTGTTAAATACTGTATGTAATTAGTTTTGCTACAATAAGTGTATGGGACACTGGAAAAATGTTGAATTTCCCCTTGGGGATGAATAAAGTATCTATCTATCTATCTAACTGTTACATTAAACCATTCGTTCCTACCCTTTCAGAGGTTATCACTATTCTACCCTTTCCTTCCTGTCTTCCATGCAACTGCTAATCAACGTTATTTCTCTTACAGAATTCTTACAAAGGGTCTCAGACCAGAATAATTACCTCTGCTTCTCTTTTCATAGATGCCATTTGACCTGCTGGATGTTTCCAGCATTTTCTGTTTTTATGGCATGTCATAAAGCTTTTGTTTATCTATTGCAGTGTTCCCAAAGTGGGATTAAATACTGGTATCACAATGGTAAATAAAACCAAATCCTATGGTCTCAATTCTTAACTACTCAAGAGCTTTGTATTAAGAACAATGAGCAGCTTGCACTTGCAGAGCACGCAAGTTTTGAAACCGAAAATTCTTTGAAGACTCGAATGCTTCATTCATTAATCATCTCAAGAATATTATGCATAACATTGCTTATTTGTCAGAATTATTTGCAAAGTTTAATGAAATAAATTGATAATTACAAGAAAATGATATGATTTTAAAATCAAATCAGTCGTCTCCATATTCCTGTCCAAGTTAACCATATTTAAGTGCAACATTGGTTGTCATGACCTTTTTCCATTTCTGAACCTCTCTGAGTTGGAAGAGAAAGAAAGAATACCAGATGATGATCTTCAAGTATACTGTGCCCAGCTGGTTAAGCTGCAAACACATGTCAGAGACTACAGGATCTTCTCTTGATCCAAATTCCAGAATGGGTAACAAATCCATTTGTGAACATGTGTAATGAGGAATTACCAGGAAGGATGCAGGAAGAAGCAATCTGACTACAAAATGACTTTGAACTGAAGCCAAGATTCAAAAAAACCATAAAGACTTTTGGTTGCGGAAAGAATTGCCTGATGGCTATCATGCACCATAGAATACGGTCAAGATCTTCTTCATTGCCTTTCCAACATCAGATTTTGTGGAACGTTGTTTCAGTGCAGTCGCTCAACTTCTTTCAAAGCAATGAAACAGACTGCAAATTACTGATTGTAGGGATCTGAGACTCCTGAATGATAATCAGCATGATATTGAGAAGCTGATATCACTGCCCCAACCCATCCATCTCAGTGAAAGGTGAAAAAGCAATGAAGTATTGAAAAGTTGGACTGCTAATATATGCTCTAAAATTGTTGATAAAATTGTTTTTATTGTAATTAAATAAAGAAATAATTATATTTGTACCTTTAAATATATTTGAATAATTTTCAATTCCTATTTTCCTTCACTGTGCAATGTAAATCAAAATTCTTTATAGTTTTCATGTAATGACTGGAAAGACAGAGGATGTGATTTGGGAGCCAAGGGTTGGTAACCCTAAAAGGTTTTGGAACCAATAATCTAGTGGATCAACCACAAATGGCTGTCATCTATGACACTGATAATCTCTGGATGAATTGCAGGTTTAGTATGTCTATCTGAAAATGGTTGTATACATGTAATACTGATCACTTACACTTGTGCTGAGTTCTGCTTTAATTTAAGATAATTCTGTGGCTGGTTGGTAACTACCAAAGCTATACATAATTATATGCGGCAGAACTGTGAAGGTTTAGCTAATCAACTGAATATAGGAACTGGCAGTTTCATCTCTATAGATTTGCGTTAGAGCACCAGAATGATACCTAGTTTTCTGATACAGCTAGTGGATGCCAAATTATGAGTTACTAGATCTGTTTTTTCCCCATTTACTATGATGGTGCAAAAGAACAAAATGGCATCCTCATTGTGTAGATACTTTATCCAAACAAGGACAGTTTGTGGCAATTCCAACAAGTGCCATCATTTGCAATAGGTAAAATGGTTTTGATAACGTTCATGGAGTTATCATTCATAAAAGTGTCCCAAACTCAGTTCTGAAGAACTCATCCTTTGGGACATAACCAGTTCAGTTAGCAGCAATGCTACTGAGCCAATAACACAGAAGGATATGGTAGACCCACTTAGATTACATTGTCTCTTACTACCCATCTTACCAAATGGCATTCAACAACAATCAGTAGTAGAAACCTTTGGCATTATCATTCTGAATATCTTGCTACCAGTTGACCAGATGTAAAAAGGAGAAATCTGAAGTGATGAAGGAGTTGGGATTGTTGGCTGCTAATTACTGTTTGCAGGGTATGAATATATCAGGCTGCTTCCCGACTTCAGAATTAATCTAACCTCGGAATGTTTCCAGATGTTAGCAAGGATGATTCTTCATGGTTGATTAAACTGGGTGTGCCTTTGCCATATCTGGTTCATTTCTATTTTGCTTAGGAAATATTTGTTACAACTTTGCAGTTTGCTAGATGATTTCAGAGATAAGAGGCAACAATATTGCTATGGTCTCAGACACACACTAGCCAGAAATAGCAGGCTTCCTTCCTTAAAACAGTTATTGTTGAAAGATAGCTAGATAGCTGGATCACCAATGCTACGTGTTTATAATAAATGTAATCACTTTCTACAATCAAATAGATTTGATTAAAATAAAATCCAAAGCACACATTTCAATAGCTGGAATTTATATTATAGGTTTAGGTTATTAATTCCAGTCTTTTAGATTAGTCTAAAATATATAAAAACACTACCCTGCTTTCTTTCCATCTGAAAGAAGTCTATGGTTTTAATCTCAATTTCTCATTAATTCTTCCTCAGCTTTAAATACACATGCAGCAACAAAGCTATCCCTGTAAGTAATATAAAATACAAATCCTGGATAAGCTAAATAAATGGGATATAACCACGTAAAGATAATTCATTCTGATGGAAAAGAAGAAAAATGAACGGAAACATTCGTGTTTCAGATTTTTGACAGCTTTACAGCTTTGATATTGGAATTAACTATTTGCAGTCTCAAGTAATGTAAATAGGTTAGGTTTGGTTGGCACATCACAAAACTGACTAAGAAAAACACAGCAACAATTATGTTGAATTTTGTAGAACCACTAAAAATCAGTGGTCTAAATATTAATACCCTGAGAAATAATCAACGACTTCCAAAACTTAGATGCAGAAACTTTTACAGCACATGTCAAATGCTATAATTATCCTGAAATCCAAAGGAGGTAGATGTTTCTTAGCATATCATTGATAGACCCGATGTTGTTGGTTATAGACATTATGCAAAGTAAAATGAAACTACAGTTGTGTCACAATGAAGTTCTATATTTGCCTGAATACGCAATGATACAAGTTGCTAAATTCAAATGCAAAGTTTTTTTTAAAATTGTATTTAATCGTATTTAAAAATACAATTTTTATGCTATGAGCCATCAAAGCACTGTTTGGTTAATTTTGATGCTTACCTTTTTCCCCAATGCTTTGGATGGTAACTGTAAGATAGAAGAAAACAGTTAAAATGTTAAACTCTATATTTATATTTTAATTGTTAAACCCAAATGGTAACACCTATTTTGACAGGAAGAGAAAACTTTAATCCAATTTAATGTATAGCTCAGCCACCAATAGCAGAGCTGAATTTTCTAGCCTGTAAAATACATGAAGTAACACTGCATTTGTGTACGACTTTCTTAAAGGGGTATTTTTGATATGTACTTCTGGGAGAAAAATTCCCAGTGGCTGTCCATATAAGCCCTGCCTCTGGAATCAAAACATCATCCGTGCATGTTTAGTCACAGTCTGTGCACACCTGCCCTACACTTCTGAAACAAACTCACAACCACGCACTCAGTTCTGAAAACAGTTATCATTAGTTGGTGCTGCAGTCCTAAAGACTGTGTTAACAAGGTGTAATTGGCTTCTACAATAATTAAATACCCATGGTAGAAAAGCTTTGTTCCTATAGATAAAAGATGATGGCCTTAAAAGGAAACAAAACATTATTTCATTATCAAGTTTATCTTTTCAACATAAGTAACTTCTAAAATATTTCACATGCACAGGTTTCCCTCTGACATGTTATCTAAAGTACAACCTTTATGAGCAAAAGCTGTTGGCTAGGTACTTTAATAGTCATATAGAATCAGAGCACAGAAATTGAATGTCATGGATAAAATGGATTTTCAGTCTATTTCACAGGGTAGATGTCTGAAACTGGGGAGGGGGGCAGAGGTTTAAGTTGAGAGAGGAATGATCTGAAGGGCAATTTCTTCATGGAAAGGGTACTGGCTATATGGAACCTGCTGCCATAGTAAATGGTACAAGTGCTTAAAAGAAATTTGGACAGGGAGAGGGATATGGGCCAAATGCAGGTATTGGCATTTATCTCAGGAAGACTCCTCGGTCAGCCCTGAATTTTTTGCCCGAGTCCTCCAGGCCCAAAACATCGACTATATTTTTTTCCATAGATGCTGCCTGGCCTGATGAATTCCTCCAGCATTTTGTATGTGTTGCATGGATTTCCTGCATCTGCAGATTTTCTCTTGTGATTTTCATCTTTACTTTTAATGAATGGAGTAGCTTTACAAACAGTTTATCAGTTGAATTTTGTTATTTAGAAAAGACTGTTTAAACATTGACTGGCATTGAGAATATCTCTGCCCACTAAAATATCAAAGATATTATTTCTGAATCTCTTACTAACATTCAGCATCAAAGATTATATATCTGAGAAAAATCTACTCATAATTCATTTTCCATTTTGTTGATACATGAGGGTTCTGAACGGTTCTTCAGAATTGCCTGTAAACTGATTTTTCCCATTAGTCAGCCAATTAACATGAACATTTATTTATTGTCTTCACTGGTACAGAGTCAAAATGTCAAATATCCAATGGCTAATTGTATCTGCCTTAATGAATAACTGGATGTTACACTGTTTCATAAAGTATTTCACAAGTGTGTGTCAATCAAAGAGATATACTTTGTTAGATTCCAAAGCAAATTTCTTAAATGAATTCTCGATTTGGCTCATACACACCATGCTGCAACCATTTTGCACCTCTGAATCTTCAGTTCACACAGCAAAAATGAAAGAGGTACAGTATTGAGACGAGGGCATGTCCAGGATGGTGACAGCTCTTAACCTTTACATATGAAGGTTACCAACCACCCCACAAATCTCTTTAACCCACTACCATCAGGCAGAAGGTATAAGAGCATCAGGACTGCTAGACTGGGCAATGGCTTATTCCCTCAGGCTTTGAGACTAATGAATATTCTGCCACCACTGAGGTCTTGTCACTCGGACACCAAGCTGTTTCCTTGTATTACGCACTACATGCTCTTTGGATTATATTTTATTAATTTACTTGTGGTAATATTTTATTTTATGTGCTGTGTGTGATATGTTTCATGGGTGCACTGTTCAGGGATACATTGTTTCATTTAGTTGTATATTTGTATAATCAGATGACAATAACCTTCAAATTAATTATAGATGTCATCTTCTTGAGGTACCACCTCTTGAAGATGTCTTCAATGGTGGGAAGGGTTGTGCCCATGATAGAGCTGGTTGTGTTAACCTTTAGCAGCCTCTTTTGATCCTACACATTGGAGTCTCTATACCAAACAATGATGCAACCAGTCAGAATGCTCTCCATCATACACATGTCAAAACTTGCAAGTCTTTGGTGGTATACTAAATTTCCTCAAACTCTTAATGAAATGGAACTGCTGTCATGCCTTCTTTGTGATTGCACTGTATTGGGCCCAGGGTAGATTGTTGCATCTTAACACCTAGGGATACCCTTTCCACTGCTGGCCACCCCCTCCCATGAAACTGATGTATGTTCCCCTGACTTTCCCTTCCTTAGGTCCACAATCAATTCCGTGGTCTTGCTAATGTTGGATACAAGGTTGATGTGACACCACTAAATGAGCTGATCTCACTCATGCGCAACTCTTCATTGCTATCCGAGATTTTGCCAATAATTATAGTGGTATCGCCGGCAAATTTATCGATAGTGCTTGAGCTGTGTTGATCCACACAGTCATGAGTCTACAGGGTAGGGTGGTTGCTTAAGCACACATCCTTGATGTGCGCCTGTGCTGATTGTCAGCAAGGAGGATATGTTATTACAGATTTGTACTGATTGTAGTCTCTCAATAAGGAAGTCAAACATCCAGTTGTGGAGAAAGATACAGAGGTCCAGGTTTTGAGGTGCATTAATTAGTACTGAACGAAGCTAAAAGCTTACTCAAAGATCTGTGTTTTAAGACATCTGTTAAAATGGATATAGCAAGGTGGGGAATTATAGGATAGGAATGCCTAATTTCAGGACTTTTAACTGAAATGCATGATGCATCAGAACCTATAAAATGAAGGAGGGCAGTGAAATTATTAATGATACTTTGCCTTTATACAGAACACTGATGTACAGGTTAATATTGCAAGGCACTTCTCAATAATATCTAAAACTTAACATCAAGCAGATATGAGGGCAAATGACCAAAATCCCAATTAGAGGCAGGTTTAAATGTGTACCTTAAAATTCTGAGACAGAATGAACTCCAGTGCTTAAGGTCTACTAACAATGGCTACTAACAATGAAACACAACGCGTAAGCAAGAATAGGAGGGGTGCAGGGTATCTCAGAGGTTAAATAGCAATTACAAAGGAGAGGGCAGAGGCGAAGAGATTGTGTAAACTAAGGTGTTGCTTCATTTAAGTTTACAAACATTTGACTTTGTCAAACCGGATTGACAGTACATAAGAAACAGACTTAGATGATTTCAAATTTACAGAAAATAGGAGATATTTTACTAGGAATGTGTAAAACTAGGGAGTTTAATCAAATCTAGGGGGTAATAATGCTGTGATGCTAGTTTAAGCTGCAGATGAACGTGGTTTGCCACTGTTTGGACAGGTAGTATTTGATCTACAGGTCTTCATGGGGTCAGGTATGACAAAGTTTACATTAATCTGGTTCAGTTTCTCAGTTGTCAAGATCTGCATTGAAGCTACCAGAAAAGGAATCAAGTTTGTAGTCAAGATTGAAAACAATAGATTTAATATTCCCAGTATTTCATTAAAGAAATTTCCATTTTAATAAATGTTTGACTGTCACTCCAGTTCAGCTTGCAACTTAACACTAGTGAAGAGAGGATATAGTCCGAAAAAGTATCTACTTGAGGTTCGTTCAAAAATGGTGACCGGCGGTTGCTGCGCCCTTACTCAAATGCCACTGCGTTAGTTAACACAACACAAGAATGAATCAGGAACTTCCTGATCAATGAGATCACTTTTCTACCTGAACCAAGAAAACAAAACACGGAAGTTTAACTGGTGGACAGCTGCGAAGTTCTTCGTTTACAAATTTAAATATTAAGTTACCGTCGAAAACGTTCGTCTTAAACTACAAGAAGCTGCTTAGTGGAACATACTTCACACCACTTGAAGCTATTTTTCTCCTATGTTCTCGTCATTACCACGAACGCATTTTTTTTTGGGGGGGGAACAACAAAAAAAATTCTATAAGTGATGACTGAATCAGAATCAATTCTACCGTCGATTAAAATCCGGTAATTAACCCATTCACTTTAAGCTAATCGGATCTACGGGACAGTGGTTGTGGTCACCTGCAGCTGGACGGACTACATGGAAGCTGTTAATAACGGAGCAGCATGTACCCTCTGCTAATGCCGAACCTGTATCAGGCACCTACCTCTCCCCGGCGATTTCACCGGGATGGGAGTGGGAGACCAGCACAGACACTTCCTCCTCCTCCTCTGCACCACAGTACAACAAAATGGTTCAGAACAATACAAATCGTAACATGCATTTATATTTTACTCACAGATACATAATTCTACCACATAAGCGTAGTAAGACCAACAGACAACGAGCGTGATAAAAATGACAGGGATCCAACCGACCACCCGTTGACAACACCTCAGGACATTCGACGGCGCCATCTTGACCCACCCCCAGCCCAGCCGGAGACACCGCACATGCGCACACTACCTCTGCGCGGCATCGCTGGCGGGCAACCGTCACGTGACGCACGCTCGTCCATCCCACAGTTTGACGACTGTAGGTCTGAGTCGTGTTGTGACCATTATTGCACCAGTGGCTGCAGATAATGAGGTCTGTTCAAGCGTAAAACACATATATCTTTCGGAGTTACTGAGGTTATGAAGCGGGCTATTTAAAAAAGGTGCTACCAAAAGTTAGATTTCGAGGTCTCTGATTCACTGTTTGGTGGGGCTGCGCGCATTCCCTCACACAATCTTACGGTTGTGGAAGCTCACTCAGGAAAGGGGAGAGAGTAAGTGAGCTGAAGAGAGTTTGGGTCTCAGGTTAGCTGTCGTAGACTACCCGAGAGCGGGACAAACGGGCGCATTGGTCTGCCAAGGTGTGGTGTGCGGTCTGTGGGTCGAAGGGACGAGCTCCTGGTGTTGGGCTGATTGTAGGATCGCGGTCATCAATTGAGATCTGGAAAGAAACAGCGCCGGCTCCGACCACCCCGATTCTGTGGTGAGATTCAGAAAAGGCAGCCTAAGGCGGTATACAAAGCCAATCCTTTTATTAATAGATGAAAGTAACAAATTGCAGATGATGGCGTCAAGACCCCTAAACAGGCTTGAGAATGAGAAGCTAGTTAAGTGGGAAAGAAGGCAGGGGAGGGCAATGGTGGAACAAACGGAATAATTTTCTGTTTGCATTGCTAGTAATAGTAGATAATTCAATTCATAACCTGATAGTAAAACTACTCCATTCGTTTAAAGTAAAGATGAAAATCAATTTTCACACCCCATTCTGATATGTCCCTTCATGCCCTCCTCTACCGTCGCGATGGCTGGAGGAGCAACACATATTCCATCTGGGTAGCCCCCAACCTGATGGCATGAACATCGATTTCTCGAACTTCCAGTAATTGCCCCCACCCCATTCCCATTTCCCTCTCTTACCTGCCTATCACCTCTCTCTGGTGCTCCACCCCTTACCCTTTCTTCCATGGACCTGTCCTCTCCTATCAGATACCCCCTTCTCCAGCCCTGTATCTCTTTCACCAAACGACTTCCCAGTTCTTTATTTCACTCCTACCCCTCTCCCGGTTTCATTATCACCTGGTGTTTCTCTCTCTCCTCCCCCCACCCTCTAACTATCTTTTTTCCCCACAGTCCTGCTGAAGGGTATTGGCCTGAAAAGTCGACTGTACTTTTCCTTGGATGCCGCCTGGTCTGCTGAGTTCTAGTATTCTGTTTGTGTTGCTTGGATTTCCAGAATTTGCAGATTTTTCCATTTGAAATCAATTTGTGTTTTGGGTTTTACAGAACATTCATAATGATTGATAAAATACACACAATCAATATGGTAGTATCTGATTTTAGCACAAAAAAAATCACCAGCATAGTTGTTTCTTTTAAATTTTCAACATCCTTAATACCTTCTGAACATTAAAAGTTATGATATTTCAGCCGACAACCTAGTGTGTATATTTCAATCTTTATTGGTCATAACATGTTTTAAAGTATTAGAAATTACACTCTTTTGACTGTGATTGAAAACCAGGGATCCCATTCAATTAAACCATATATAGGAGCAGAAGTAGGCCATTTGGCCCACTGAGTCTGTTTCTCCATTCAATCATGGGCTGATCCAATTCTTTCAGTCATCCCCACTCCCCTGCCTTCTCCCCATACCTTTGATGTACTGGCTAATCAAGAACCTATCTGTCTCTGCCTTAAATGCACCCAATGACATGGTCTCCACAACCACTCATGGCAACAAATTCCACAGATTCACCACCCTCTGACTGAAGTAATTTCTCTGTATCTCTGTTTTAAATGGACTTCCTTCAATCCTGAAGTCATACCCTTTTGCCCTAGACTTTCCTACAATGGGAAGTAACTTTGACATACCTAAAGATGATGATTCCTGGAATCATTCTTGTGAATCTTCTCTGAACCCTCTCCAATGTCAGTATATCCTTTCTAAAATAAGGAGCCCAAGACTGCACACAATACTCTCAAGTGTGGTCTCACAAGTGCCTTATAGAGCCTCAACACCACATACCTGCTCTGACATTCTATACCTCTAGAAATGAATGCCAACATTGCATTTGCCTTCTTCACCACTGACTCAACCTGGAGGTTAACCTTTAGGGTATCCTGCACAAGGACTACGAAGTCCCTTTGCATCTCTGCTTTTTGAATTTTCTCCCCATCTAAATAATAGTCTGCCTGCTTATTTCTTCCACCAAAGTGCATGACCATACACCTTCCAACATTGTATTTCATTTGCCACGTCTTTGCCCATTCCCCAGAACTATCTAAGTCTTTCTGCAGACTCTCTGTTTCCTCAACACTACCCACTCCTCCACCTATCCTTGGATCATTGGCAAAGTTAGCCACAAATCCATTAATCCACATGTATTGACATACATGGAATACACTGACATACATTGTAAAAAGCAGCGGTCCCAACACCGACCCCTGTGGAATTCCACTGGTAACCGACAGCCAGCCGGAATAGGATCCTTTTATTCCCACTCTCTGTTTTCTGCCAATCAGCCAGTGCTCCACCTGTGCTAGTAACTTCTCTGTAATTCCATGGGCACTTATCTTGCTAAGCAGCCTCATGTGCAGCACCTAGTCAAAGGCCTTCTGAAAATCCAAGTACACTACATCTACTGCATCTCCTTTGTCTACCCTGCTTGTAATTTTCTCAAAAAATTGCAGTAGGTTTGTCAGGCAAGATATTCCTTTCAGGAAACTATGCTGGCTTTGGCCTATCTTGTCATATACCTCCAGGTACTCTGCTATCTCACCCCTAACAATCAATTCCATCATCTTCCCAACTACTTTTGTCAAGCTAACAGGTTTATAGTATCCTTTCTGCTGCCTCTCACCCTCCTTAAATAGCAGAGTCATATTTACAATTTTCCAGTCATCCAGTACAATGCCAGAATCTATTGATTCTTGAAATATCATTTTTAATGCCTTCACAATTTCTCCAGCTACTTCCTTCAGAACTTAAGGATGCATTCCATCAGCTCCAGGAGATTTATCCACCCTCAGACCATTAAGCTTCCTGAGCACCTTCTCAGCCATAATTTTCACTGCACATACTTCACTTCCCTGACACTCTTGAATGTCCGGTATATTGCAGATGTCTTCCACTGTGAAGACTAATGCAAAATATGCATTCAGTTCCTCTGCCATCTCTGCATCTCTCATTACAATATCTCCAGCATAATTTTCTATTGGTCCTATATCTACTCTTGACTCTCTTTTGCCCTTTATATAATTAAAAAAGCTTTTAGTATCTTCTTTGATATTAGTTGCAGCTTCCTTTCATAATTCATCTTTTCCTCCCTAATGACCTTCTTAGTTTCCTTCTGCAAGTTTTTAAAGGTTTCCCAAACCTCTATCTTCCCACTAGCTTTGGCTTCCTTGTATGCCCATTCATTTGCTTTTACTTTGGCTCTGAGTTCACTTGTCAGCCAAGGGGTAGAGTCCTTCTTACATTCAAAAATTTCTTCTTGTTTGGAATATATCTGTCTTACACTTCTCTTATTTTTCACAGAAACTCTAGCCATGCTCTGCTGTCCTTCCTGCTAGTGTCCCTTTCCAGTCAACTTTGGCCAGTTTCCTTCTCATGCCATTGTAATTTCCTTTATTCCACTAAAATACTAACACACTGGATTTTAGTTTCTCCTTCTCAAATTTCAAAGTGAACGCAGTCCTATTCTGATTACTGTTCCCTAAGAGTTCCTTAACCTTAAGCTCTCATCACCTTTGGTTCATTGCACAACACCCAATCCAGCACAGCTGATCCCTGGAAGGTTTGAGTTACGAGGAGAGACAGGATAAGCTGGGGTTTCTTTCCCTGGAGCAAAGGAGACTGGAGAGAATTTATAGGAGTTTATAACATTGAGTGGTATGGATAAAAGGGATTTTCAGTCTTTATTTCACAGGGAAGGGGAGTCTAAAACTGGAGGGCATAGGTTTAAGTTGAGAGAGGAATGACTTGAATAGGATCTGAAGGGCAATTTCTTCATGGAGAGGGTAGTGGCTAATTGGAATGTGCTGCCACAGTAAATGGTACAGGTTGATACAATTATAATGATTAAAAGGGATTTGGACAGATACTTGTAGAGGGATATAGGCCAAATGCAGGTATTTGCATTTACCTTATAGGAAGTCACCTTGGTCAGCACAGACATGTGTGGGCTGAAGGACCTGTTTCTGTGCTGTATGATTTTAAGATTATTAAAATCGCTTAAATTTATTTTTAAATGTCTTACCCTTAAATTGTAAGAAAACTAATATACTCTTTGAGTTTTGCAAATTACCCAGATTACTTTTCCTCAACTTTTGTCTTCACAACTCATTTAGATTTTTTCATGTTCATCCTGGAATCTGGGTGTTACTTTATATTAAAATAATATTTATTAAAATAAATTATATTAAAATATTATTTTCTTCAACCTGAAGTCTATCATTTTAATATTGTAGATTTGCCTTAACACTGTAGTACCATTTGGCAGATGGTAGCAGCTGAAACAGTTTGTAGTTGGGGTGGCTGGAGACTCTGATGATCCTCCAGGCCCTTTTTACGCACCTGCTGCTGTAAGTGTCCTGAATAGATGAAAGATCACATCCACAGATGCGTTGTGCTGTCTGCACCACTTTGCAGTGCCCTGCGATTGAGAGGAGTACAGTTCCCATGCCAGGTGATGACACAGCCAGTTAGGATGATCTCAGTGGTGCTCCTCTAGAAAGTTCTGAGGATTTGGGGATTCATACCAGACTTCTTCAGCTGTCTGAGGTGAAAAGGATGCTGTTGTGCTTTTTTCACCACATAGCTGGTATGTACCGTCCAGGTGAGATCTTCAGTAATGTGTATACCAAGGAACTTGAAACTACTCAACCTCTCAACTACAGTCCCATTGATGTCAATAGGGGCTAGACTGTCTCCATTCCTCCTGTATTCCATGATCAACTCCTTAGTTTTTTTTTCAACATTGAAGGAAAGGTTGGTTTCTTGGCACCACTGTGTCAGGGCATTGACTTTTCTGCTGTAGGCTGTCTCATCACTATTGGAAATAAGGCTTATCAGTGTCATGTCATTTGCAAATTTGATCAGCAGATTGAAGCTGTGCATAACAGCACAGTTTAGACAGTATTTTGTAGGTGGGAATTGGCAGTCCTGTTCATAGTACATATATCTGGTTGAAATTTCATTTTGGCATCCACTATAACTTCAAGATTAATAATAGTCATAGAAAAGTACAGTGCAGAAACAGGCCCTTCAGCCCATATAGTTCATGCTGAACTATCGACCTGCACTTCATAACCCTACCATCCAGAAACCTAGCTTCACATAAACGTTCCACGTTATCATGAGCTTCTAAGTGAAGAAGTTTCCCCTTAAATTTTTCACCTTTCATCCTTAACCCATGACTTCTGATTGTCCCTACATCTGTTATCTTTACCTTTTATTCTGACAGCACATACAAGCATTGAACTTTTAAAATTTCACTTTTAAAGGCTTCCCACATATCAAGCACACCTTTGCCAGAAAACAGCCTGACCCAATCCATATTTGCTAGATCATTTCTGAAACTATCAAGTTGACCTTTCTCTAATTTAGAATCACAACTTGTGAACTAGAGCTACCTTTTTGCATATTTACTTTGAAACTAATGGCATTGTGATAACTAAATGCAAAGCGTACCCCTACACAAACTTCTGTCACCTTGCCTGCTTCTTTCCCTAATAGCAGATTAAGTATTGTACACTCTATTGTTGGGACTTCTCTGTATTAAAACAATGTTTCCCATCCAGGTAGCAGAGTTTGTTGCAGAATAAAGATGATGACATTTAGATGGAATTAATTTTGGCTCAAATTAGGTATTACACAGTTAGTATGATAAATCGGACTAATTTAGGTGAGATAAGGCCAAGAATAATCAGGATGCATGCAGAACCCATTCTGTCAGAACCCATTGTCTTTTGAGAGTAAGTAAATTTCAAAGAGAGCCAACCATTCTCTTACTTCACTTGTTAGGTTGGGGGAAATCATTGCAGGTAATTATCTAGTTATAATTAAGTGGACAAGATTGGGTAAGACTGATTCCTCCCAGAAGGATGTCAGAGAAAATTTTTTGAAGACAAATTGTCTGACCAGTCAGTTGCAGCTTGGAAAGAATGGAGACGAATAATTCATCCATTTCCTGAATTAGTTCCAAAGAATAGTTATGGTTAAACTGAGAGTCATTTAAAATGAATAAACTCTACTTGGGCTTCCAGCGAAATACAGATATCAATTTTAACCAACATTTCAATGACAAACCCTGCCACCTTCATCAGGGATGATCCTAGTAATGTCTAGTCCAGTGATATATACATATTTATGTCCCGTTGTCCATCTCTCCTGATTGTCCTCATCCAATCAGGTTTCTGCTGTCCCACCTTTTACAATTGGATTTATGTTCTTACTAAGAGAGAGACTTCAGTCTTTGTTAAAATTCTTTCCCCCTAGTTTTATTTCAATGGCTTCCTTCACCAGGTGGTCCTAAAACCTATTGGCGTGGTACAGTAGTTTTGTGCCATTGAAGTCAATTCAATGGCCATTGCAAATGCAAAGTTCTGCCACAGCTAATTTCTCCAGCTAACCCAAATGGATATACCTCCTGTGTCCCTTGATGCAGGTTTCCACTGTGTGCCTCATCTGGCTGATAACTGCTGCTCTGCATTCACAGGGAACCCTGTAGATGCCAGCCACCCTGAGTCCCAGGTCATCTTTGACTCGCATAAGCTGTGATTTGAGCTTCCTTATGGGTTTGCGGATGGTATTAATCTAGTATTTCATTAGGATCCTGGCAATCCTTCCAGAAACTGTGGAAATTTAGGGAAGACAGGTGGTAGCGATGAGTTCTTTTTTGTTGTTAGGTTTTATGGTTTTTCCGTCGGCCCTTTTAAGGACCCAATTGATTTCCTTCACCTTGTAGCCATTCTGTAGGAACGCTGTGCGTAATCGTCTTAGGTGGAGACTGTCCAGGTCTGAAATAGTTTTTGCACGGTTAATCAAAGTAAAAAGGACTGTTCTATGTTTGGAGCCTGCATCAAGTAGCATAGGAGGTTTATTGTTTGGGTCAACTGGAAAAATCAGTGGTAGCAGAGTATTGCACTTGCAATGGCTGTAGGATTATTATTATTATTATAATTATTGACTTTGACAGCACAAAACTATTATGCCACGCTAATGTCTTTTGGGACTGCCTGGTGAAGAAAACCATTGAAATAAAACCAGAGGAAAAGAATTTTAACAAAGACGAAGCTCTCATTCTCAGTAAGAACTTAAATTTGATTGTAAACAAGGTGGGACTACAGAAACCTGATTGGATGAGGACTAATCAATCAGGAAGGATGGATGATGGGGGTTATATACCACCAGACTAGTCATGACTAAGCATCATCCCCAATGAAGATGGCAGAATTTGTCATCGAAACATTGGTTAAAATTGATATCTGTACCCGGCTGGAGCCCAAAAAGAGTTTATTCGTCATATATGATGGGAAAGCACAAGATCCTTTTCCAACTATGATGTTGATAAAACTGTCCCAGTTCCAAGGCGACATAGGATTCAAGGGTTTCAAACACAGAAATGGATGAAAGAACATAAAAGCATAAGGAGGAAAGAGAAGCTAGAGATGGCATAGTAGTTTGCAAAAATAATGTTCAAATGTTTACAGCCAGTCTGCAGCTTGGCTTAATGCCTTATGAAGCCAACAAACTTAAAAATTACATTTCCACAATGAATGAGATATGGATGAAAATTGTTCTTAAAAATAAGAATGATGTAGGAAAGATTGATTGGCCTTGTGAATGAACTATGTAGTGACAAAACTAACCTAAAATCAAACAAAACACTTGCCACTTGCCTGTGACCACATAGACTGGAATATTTGCGTGACACGTCCATAGCTCCAGTGATTGCTCCAAAAGTCAAACCCTTTATTCGATCCTTCATTAGCAATTAGCAAGCATGCAATTAAGCATTTTGAGCGTTATCTCAGTGGTCATCAAAAGATACAAATTGCCACAAAATAAGAAAGAATATGAGGTTATTCTTTGCTTTCACCATGCCCCCACTCATGTGACTAGTTACCATGATAAACTTAATAAACTCCACATAACAATACAAAGCAGATGGAGAACAGATACATGGCTCCTACACTATGTGAGTGAAGGAGGAATTATGGGAAGTTTTCAAGTAGGCTTTAGGTGAGTGACGTTTGTTTGTTCAGGTAAATTGAGTGCTCCTTCTATTGAAGCCCTGTAGTCTGGTGTTAATGTGATTCCCAAATAAACACAGCAGTCTTTTAAAGTCATCTTTGGGAATACTAATGTCAGATTGATCGTAAGAAATCCATTTGCCAACCCTTTAGATTGTTAACAACCATGAAACTCTTAGGAATTAGTGCTGTCAAGGCATATTTGGCTTCTAACAACATTGAACAAAATGAAGACATTTCCTTAAGGTGATAGTGACTCAGTGGTGAGAAGCTACCAAATCAACTATTTGTGGATTTACAAACATGGATAGGCAAGTTTAAGACTGTGCCTCAGATTCGATTAGTTGTCGCAGAACTTTTAAAAAAAATATGAAGGCACTTGTAAGTAGATCTTTTTATTTAGCAACTTCTAATGGAAATGCATGCAAAGCCGATCTTCCACATACAGGAAAAAAGACGTCATAATTGCTGAGTGAGCAATGAGTGTGTGTGTGAGCAGTGTTTTGAAGTCAAAAGGAATTGCTTGTTAGCCGTTTTTACATTATCTATTGTCTATAAATAAGTGAAGGGAATACAGAACTATACTGAGTTATGTGCCTGGATCATTTTTACCCCAGTTTGTAGCTATGGGCCAGATTCAGAAATCAGAATACAAGAAGAAAGATGTAGAACTTACCTCATTAAAGATGCTCTCTGCATTTTACCGATGTCAGTGAAACTTGTATCAGTTCTGTTATGTTGCTCCCTTTTCTTGCGAACACTTTGATACAAGTTATGAATCTAATGGTTTGTCTAAAATCCCACAGAAGTTTTTTTTAAAAAGAAGTTAGCTCTTCGCAGAAGCGTCAAAGTAGAGAATTCTTTACTTGTTTATTACCTTTGGTATCTTTACTTCCTCATTAGCATTTTAATAGTTTTTGTGGTTGAAGTTTACTTTTCACTTCCTCAAAAATCAATATTATAAATTCATCATTTTTTATGAACATGATGCAAAAAAATTGTCAGGAAATCCAGCATTACCTAATTGCTCCATACTAAAACATTGGTTAAAAGGTGCACCACTTATTTTACGCCTTGTTTATTCTGAATAAACTATAAAAGCCTTTACTTTTTGCACTTAATCATATTAATCTCTTAATTTATTCTGTCAAATCAGGTTGCCAAACCCTATTATGTAATAATCAATTATCATTTTAAATGGCATGCACAACAACCTTTCTCTTTCTTTCTCTCTTTCACACACACACTCTCACACAAATAGATGCATTGAAAAATTGCATGGAGCATATATAATATATAATTATTAACTGATCTTAAAGAATTGAATGAAATTACCTTTCTTCTTTATTTGTGAAAGGTGGCAGGTGTTCAGTAATTCAGACTCCATTTTTGCCAGGATTACCTTTTAAATTGACATTGAATGGAAGTAATTTTTTCTTTGTGATAGTAGTGATGACATGCAGCAGACTGAAAAGCTTGAGTATGTAGATATTAAGAACAAGGATGTGCTGGAAAGCATCAAGTTGGATAAGTCGCCAGGATCGGATGAGATCTACCCCAGGCTACTGTGGGAAGCAAGGGAGGAGATTGCTGAGCCTCTGTTGATGATCTTTGCATCATCAATGGGGAGGAGAGAGGTTCAAGAGGACTGGAGGGTTGTGAATGTTGTTCCTTTATTCAAGAAAGGGTGTAGAGATAGCCCCGGAAATTATAGACCAGGGAGTCTTACCTCAGTGGTTGGTAAATTGATGGAGAAGAGTGAGTGTGTGGAATGGGCTGCCACCAATGGTGGTGGAGGCAGATACAATAGGGTCTTTAAGAGACTTTTGGATAGGTACATGGAGCTTAGAAAAATAGAGGGCTATGGGTAAACCTAGTAATTTCTAAGGTAGGGACATGTTCAGCACAGCTTTGTGGGTCGAAGGGTCTGTATTGTGCTGTAGGTTTTCTGTGTTCTAAAGTAGAAGTCATTGCAACAAGGGCCAATTATAATTTTCAACACTTTGAGGACTTCTGTTGGTTTATGGGAAGACAATCTGGAGGGCCACATATCGTCTTTGTCTCGGTGATGTAATGACAAGTGGTGGATTGTTAACAAGCTTCAATATTGTGTTGATAAACTAATAGAATGTTGTTTAATACTGTTAGCTCAAAGAAGCAGTCTTAAAATTTTGAATTAACATCCCCTCAAAACTAATCAGTTAACTCCAAGGCCTGGGCCTCAATACCCCCTTGTGCAATTGCATCCTGGATTTCCTCAGTTGTAGACCCCAGTCATTTTGGATTAGCATAAACACTCTCATAATCTCCAACAGCACAGGACTACCACAGGGCTGTGTACTTAGCCCCCGCTCTACTCGCTTTACACCAATTTCTGTGGCTAAGTACAGCTCCAACACCACATTAAGTTTGCTGATGACACCACTGTTGTGGGCTGTATCAAAGGGGTGATGAATCATCATACGGGAGGGAGACTGAACATTTGGCTGAGTGGTGTAATGACAACAACCTCTCACTCAATGTCAATGAGACCAAGGAACTGATAGTAGACTTCAGGAGAGGGAAACCAGAGGTCCATGAGCCAGTATTCATTGGAGGATCAGAGGTGGAGAGGGTCATTAAGTTGCTGGATGTCACTCTCTCAGAAGACATATCCTGGACCCATCATATAAATATAACTGTGAAGAAAGCATGACAGTGCCTCTGCTTCCTCAGGAGTCTCTGGAAATTTGGCATGTCGTCGAAAACCTTGGTCAACTTCTATAGATGTGTGGTGGGAAGTGTGCTGATTGGCTGCAATATGGCCTGGTATGGGAACATGAATGCCTTTGAGCAGAAAATCCTACAAAAGATAGTAGATATGGCCCAGTACATCACAGGGAAAACCCTCCCAAACATTCAGTACATCTACATGAAATGTTGCCTAGAAAAACAGCATCCATCATCAAATATCCTCATCACCCAGGCCATGCTCTTTTCTCATTGCTGCCATCAGGTAGAAGGTACAAATGCCTCAGGACCCACCCCACCAGGTTCAAGAACAGTTACTACCCCTCAACCATCAGGCTCTTGAATACAAGAGGATAACTGCACTCATTTAAGGATTCTTTTATCTTGTTATTTCATGCTCATTATTAATTGCAGTTTATTTATTATCTGCATTTGCACAGTTTATTTACAGGTTACAGTTCCTGACGTTTACAGTTTACAGATCCTGTTTACAATTACTGTTCTATAGACTTGCTAAGTATGCTCACAGAAAAAGAATTTTAAGCTTGTATGTAGTGACATGTATGTACTCTGATAATAAATTTAACTTGAACTTTGAACTACTTTTTTTTGGGTTGAAGAGATTTAAAAAAAAGACATGGATTTCAAAATTAGACATCCAAGAGGTGCCCTGGGCTATCAACACCAGGGTTGCACTGGTGTATGCAGCCTCATGGTCCACTAACTCCATCATCCTCAATCACAATGAAGCTGGACGATCAATCCTGCCTCAATGAAAAATGTACAAATAACTACCAGAACTGCCAGAAATTGTGATGGTGACCACTTCATATGTACACAGCTCCATTACTTTTACACAATTAATTAGCAGGAAGTGTTAGATTTAAGTGATTTCCAACCCAATGAATTAGGCTGTGTAGTCTTGTGACAATCAGTTGTGAATGATGATGATCAATTAAACCCCAAAGAAGAGGAAGAAGCTCTAATTATCATCCTCAATAATAGTGTAAAAGAGTAAATTTTTAACACTGATTTTTTTTTCTTCTTTAGTTAAAATGATTTTTCTTTACCTCTTCCTTAAACAACCATTCTTGAATTCCATTTTCAACTAGTTCAGGTCACGTTATATCAAGAAACAGCTGACTGTGCTAGACGAAAGTCCTGGCACCTTCCCAGTCTAGCTGTGCCTACAGTTAAGCTGTTCTAGCACAGCTTTGATATTGGTATTTATCCAACAATGTGGAAAATTGCACAATTATGTCCCACCCACTGAAATAGAATCAAGCAAAACATGCAACCTGGACAATGACAATAATTTGAACAATTTACTTTTCATTTACTTAAGACAACCTGACTGTTAGTAAAGGTAAAAGGAGAAGGAAAACTAAACTCACGAGGAAATGACAGAAATATTCAGCAAGTCAGATAAGAGTTGTGGAGTTACAACAGGTGTTAAAGTTTCAGATCCATGACCTTTAATCTTTCCCTCACCCATCCCTCAGTTGCAATGATATCCTCTCTTGTTGATATACCTTTGATAAATGGCCTCCAGCTTCTAAAGATGCTGTCTTATGAAATGTGTACTTTGATACCTCTGATTTTTTATTGTGTCCTTGGAATCTGAAAAATTGACTTTTTGCAGTTTTTCATTAAATATAAATGCAAAGGTCTAAATTAATTTCCAGCTCCTTTTCCCAAATCTCAAACATTCTGAATAGATGACTTCCTAAGACCGCTGTAAATCTAGCCATCTGTACTTACACCCATCCCAGTTTGAATTCCACTGGGCCTCTTCAGCTCCAGATATGATTACAGATTTTGCCCAAGACCTATAGTTACAATGACTGTCCTTGATGTTAAAGTAGGAGGTAAGATTTGCCTGTGTGGCACTGAGAGTGATGAGAACTGGAGTCAGTGATGATTAGAGAGTTGGAGGGGAAAAATATCTCAGGTATACAGTGGTGCTAGAAAGGTTGTGAAGCCTATCGAATTTTCTCTATATCTGCATAAATATGACCTAAAATGTGATCAATCTTCACATGTC
Source organism: Hypanus sabinus (assembly GCF_030144855.1). NCBI lineage: Eukaryota > Metazoa > Chordata > Chondrichthyes > Myliobatiformes > Dasyatidae > Hypanus > Hypanus sabinus. Next base: position 46,066,227 of record NC_082708.1, on the reverse strand, counting down.
CCAAAAACTAGATAAAGAGAACCCAATTAAATAAATAACATAAAAACATTATACTTGTTCATTTCAATTGAGAAAAATGATCCAATATTAAATGTATTTGTTGGAAGAAGTATGTGAACGTTTGCTTTTGGTAACTGCTGTGACCCCTGTGTACAGCAATAACTTCAACCAAACGATTCCGGTAACAGTTGGTAAGTCCTACACATGGGCTTGGAAGAATTTTAGGCCATTCCTCCTTTAATAACTGCTTCATGTCTGGGATATTGGTGGGCTTCCTTGCATGAACTACTTGCTTCAGTTTCTTCCATAACATAGGATTAAGGTCAGGACTTTGCCATTCCAAAACATGAATTTTCTTTTTTTTAAACCACTCTGTTGTTGATTTACTCTTGTCTTTTGGATGTCTTGTTATGGTATCCAATTTCTATTAAGCTTCAGGCTACTGACTGCTACCCTGACATTCTCCTGTAAAATGGTTTGATACAATTTTGAATTTATTGTTCTCTCAATGATTGCAAGCCGTCCAGACCCTGCGGCAGCAAAGCAGCCCAAACCATCTTGCTCCTTCCACCATGTTTCACGGTTGTGATAAAGTTTTGGTATTGGTGCAATGCCCTTTTCCCTCCAAACATAGCAATGTGTGTTTCTGCCAAAAAGATCAAATTTTATCTCATCTGTTTACAGAACTTTGCCCCAGAAGTGTTGCAGAACATCCAGGTGGTGTTTTATAAATTTGAGACATGCAGCATGGTTTTCTTTGGAGGGCAGTCACTTCCTCTGTGGTGTCTTCCATGAACATCATTCTTGTTCAAAGCTTTTCTTATAGTGGACACATAAACAGAGACTTTAGCAAGTTCTAGAGATTTCTGCAGGTCTTTTGCTGTTACTCTTGGGTTCTTTTTCTCCTCCTTCAGCATTGAACATTGTGCCCTTGGTGTGATATTTGCATGATGCCCACTACCAGGGATGTTTGCAGGTCGCCCACTCCTAGAGGCAAAACAACAGTACTGAGTTTCCTCCATTTGTAGACAATTGCTCTTCCAGCTTAATGCATCTCTACAATTCATCTAAGTTTCTCTGAAAGTTGTTTTGATCGAGGCATGGTGCACATAAAACAGAGCTTTCTTGGGAAGAGCAGGCTCTGTCAGTAACCTGACTTTGTGTCTTTTTTTATAGGGCAGGGCACCTCTACAACCCACACCTCTAATCTCATTGATTGGAACACCTGACTCCAAATAGCTTTTGTAGAAAGCATTACCCCAGAGGTTCACATACTTTTTTCCAACAAACATGTCATATTGCATTATTTTTTCTCAGTAAGTAAGTGAACAAGTATAATGATACTGTGTTATAGACAATAGGGGCAGGAGTAGGCCATTCGGCTCTTCGAGCCAGCACTGCCATTCAATGTGATTATGGCTGATCATCCACAATCAGTTCCACGTTACTGCCTTCTCCCCATATCCCTTGACTCTGCTAACTTTAAGAGCTCTATCTATTTCTTGAAAGCATCCAGAGAATTGGCCTCCACTGCCTTCTGAGGCAGAGCGTTCCATAGATCCACAACTCTCTGGGTGAAGAAGTTTTTCCTGAACTCCGTTCTAAATGGCCTACCCCTTATTCTTAAACTGTGGCCTCTGGTTCTGGACTCCCCCAACATCGGGAACATGTTTCCTGCCTCTAGCGTGTCCAATCCCTTAATAATCTTATATGTTTCAATATTTTGACTTTATATGTACTATTATCTAGTTTTAGGATTTATGTGAAGATCCGATCACATTTTAGGTCATATTTATGCAGAAATAGAGAAATTCTACAGGGTTCACAAACTTTCTAGCACCACTGTGTAAAGAAACCTTATTGCCAACCTCAGTTAGTGATAAACACACTGGTAATTTTTAACTGAGCTACAGGATTTCCTGCCACCTGAAGCCATGTGTGAAACATAGCAAGGGATCCTTGAAAAGTTGATAAGAAGTACTTAGTTTTATTATCACTGACATATGTAGTGAAATTTGTTGTTTTGTACCAGCAGTACAGTGTACAGTATTAAAAATATAGTTTCAATAAGAGATATAAAAAATAAATTATTAGTGCAAAAAGAGAACAAGTACAGTGAGGTAGTGATCATTTATCATTCAGAAGCCTGATGGCGGAGGGAAAGAAGCTGTTCTAAAACACTGTAGAAATCTGGTAGTGTTTGGTGATATACCAAATCTCCTCATACTCCTAATGAATTATAACAGCTGGTATGCCTTTGTATACAGTTGTTTGTACACAGGTCTTGTACACACAGTTAATTTAGCCTGTGAGGGGATAAACTATTATGAAGTCTGTATGCAAATTTTCCATTGAAGCTATATAACTTGGAATGACAAGTAATTTGAATATCACTGCTGGGTTCTGGGCAAATATGGTACATTGGAAAGACTGGGACAGATGTTGGTCAAATTACCAATTAAGGGATACTAAATTGTTCTACCAAATTGCTCCTCAATAAGCTATAGCTAGATCGATCCTGATGAATAGGGTTGAATGGAAACCACCTGTTGCTTAGACATTCTAATTTTCATTGGATTGTCTCCTTCATTGTGTTTATGTCTCTTTCAATGTGCTGATGTGCCCATTAGATTGACATTCCTTACCGCTGGTGAAAGATGTACTTAGTTTTATTCAAAATGTTACTTGCAAAGCCTAAGCACAGTATTCTCAGCACAGTGTGCATTTAGTAAAGCTGTTACCTCACACCACAAGAGACCTGGGTTCAATTCTGACCTCAGGTGCTGTTTCTGTGGAGTTTGCACATTCTCCTTCTGACATATGAGCACTGTTGTAGAAAGACTAACTTCTCAGACAAGCTCTGATTTGCAGTAATGGAAGGAATTTCAAAGTTGTGTAGGTTGCTAGATTTATTTGCCCAGCATTGCTCTTGGCAAGCCTTTCTCTTCTCATTGACCTGGATTGATCCACTAGCTTGATTGAATGAGGAATACGCCATACCATGAGATTACATATTGTGATTGTATATTGCTGCTGCTGGACCACAGAGCCTCATAGATCACCAACTTCGACCATCTGCGTGTGATATGAAACTTTCTATGATGTGTCCTCATAGAAAGATAACATGAAATGTTAGCTCCACCAGGGCTATGCAGTGGTCACTTCTGTGCTAGAATGGATAGATGTCTTGGGTAAATTTGTGAGGATGAGATTAAGTAGGTTTATTACTTGCATTGGTTCACTCCTTATCTGTTGAAGCTTTGTCTAGTTTAGCTAGTTCTGGCAATGGAGTTAGAGTTCCCGACCCAGAGTACTGGGCTTCATCCAAGTGTTACTGATTCATCAGTTGAGTGTGGACATTTGCTAGCATTCAGAAGTAATATGGGGGCATTGTTGTAGAAAGACCAACTTCTCAGACAAGTTCTGATTTGCTGCAATGGAAGGAGTTTCAAAGTTCTTGAACAATGACTGCCTTATTCTAGATGTTGAAGAGTTCCCATGTACTGGTGGTTAAGGAAACCTTGAAAACTTGTCTGTATCAATTGATTTGCAATAACAATAACATTGGCTGCTTTATACAGAATGAATTAAAGCTTTAATTCAATGTCTCCGGACTAAACTGAAAGTGATAAGTTTTTTTCAGCAATCCTAACCATTCCTGTATTATTGAAAGACTTTGTGACATCAGGAATATGCGGCCTGCAGTGTGCATCCATAGTCAAACTAATTTAAATGATTTGATTCAAGTTAGTAATTATAATTAGGCATGCTTTGAATGCCAAGGGGTAGTGGTTAGATTTCTTTGTGTTGATCACTGTCAGATACTTATGAGAGGTGGTATTAATTCATCCCAATTCCCAATTTTAAATATTAGCAATGTTTAGACCAGCTTGTTATCAAACATCCAATACTGGATCGAGAAACAAGATATGGAGGGAAAAGCATTCAGTCCCTATTTCAATTTCTGTATTTCTGAAACTGATCTAGGCTATTGTCATTGTTGCTTTATACTTGATTCTAAGTAGAGGTTCAGACCAACTATTCATGCCTGACTTAAGCAACCTCTTTCCATTTTGATAACTGCCCCACTTCACTCATGCCTTGGTTCTTTTACTGAAATCCTCATCTATCTTTATTCCTTTAAAGTTCAGTATTCCAATTTGGTCCTGGCTGGCTCCCCTTGTTCTACGGTTCATAAGCTCAGAGTAATTCAAAACTCTGCAGGCTGTAATCTAATTGAAACCAGCTCCATTCATCCTTTCGAGGTGCTCTTTATAATCTACTATTTTGTCAAATCTTTGAGAAACTGTTCCGGTATTTCGTGTTATGGTTCACTTTTGTTTGAAAACTACCCTCTGAATCATAGTGGCATGTTAGAAACACTTCATAGTTGAACATTATAGGTTCCTAATTTGGTTGAGTCAGGCCCTCAGCTAAGCAAATAGTTACGTGCATATTCCATTCAATAAGATCATGACTGATTTTAAAGGAATTTCAAGTCTGCACTCCCACCCATTCTGATAAACTTGGTGCTTAACAGGAATCTTACTATCTAATACCTGCTAATACTTACACTAGGCTGCTGTTTATTGACTACAACTCAGCATTTAACTCAGTCATTGCTACAGTTTTGATCAAAAAGCTCCAAAACCTGGGCCTCTGTGCCTCTTTCAGTAACTGGATCCTCGACTTCTTCACCGAAAGACCACAGTGTGTGTGGAATGGAAATAACATCTCCGCCTCGCTGATAATCAACACCACTGCAACTCAAGGATGTGTTCTTAGCCACTGCTCTACTCTCTCTACACCCATGTCTGTGTGGGTAGGCACAGCTCAAATGCCATCTATAAATTTCCTGACAACATAATTATTGTTGGCAGAATTTCAGATGGAGCTGAGAAGGCATACAGGAGTGAGATCGATCAGCTGGTTGAGTGGTGTCACAGGCACAACCTTGCACTCAATGTCTGTAAGACCAAAGAATTGATTGTGGGTTTCAGAAAGAGTAAGATGAGGGATCACACACCAATCCTCATCGAGGGTCAGAAGTGGAAAGGGTGAGCAGTTTCAAGTTCCTGGATATCAACATCTCTGACGATCTATCCCGAGCCTAACATATCGATGCAGTTACAAAGAAGGAATGACAGTGACTATATTTCATTAGGAGTTTTGGTATGTTACCAAAGACACTCATAAATTTCTACAGCTTTTTCCACTGAGACTAGGTGAGAAAAATCTGGTGGACATGGGTTAAGGGTGAAGGGGAAAAAATCTAAGGGGAACATTGGGGGGGGGGGCTTATTCACACAGAGAGTTGTGGGAGTGTGGAATGAGCTGCCAGATGAAGTGGTAAATGCGGGCTCACTTTTAACATTTAAGAAAAACAGGTACATGGATGAGAGGTGTATGGAGGGATATGGGTCCAGGTGCAGGTCAGTGGGACTAGGCAGAAAAATGGTTCGGCACAGCCAAGAAGGGCCAAAGGGCCTGTTTCTGTGCTGTAATGTTCTATGGTTCTATGTACTGTGGAGAGTATTCCAATTGAAACAATGTCTGGTATGGGGGATTAGGGCACCACGGCACAGGATCGAAATAAGCTGGAGAAAGTTGTCAACTTAAGTCACCTCCATCATGGGCACTAGCCTTCCCAGCATCCAGGACGTCATCAAGGAGTGATGCCTCAAACAGGTGGCTTCCATCATTAAAGACTCCATCACCCAGGACATGCCCTTTTCTCATTGCTACAATCAGGAAGGTGGTACAGAAGTGTGAACACACACATTCAATGATTCAGGAATAGCTCCTTCACCTCTGCCATCTGATTTCAGAATGGACATTGAACTCATGAACACTGCCTCACTACTTTTTTCCCCTCTTTTTTCACTACCTATTTAACTTCTTAAAATATTTATGCACTTATTATAATTTAGTTTTATTATTGTGTGTTGCAATGTATTGCCGCATGACAACAAATTTCATAACATATGCTGATGATATTAAACCTGATTTTGATCTCAAAATATTCAAAGACTGCTTTTATTGCCCTTGGAGGACAAGCAATTCAAATACTTGTGATTTTCACCTCCTTGATTTCTATTTTAAGTGACCCCTTATTTTTGGACATGCAGAGATGTAATTTGACAGCTTGTCTGAACAGAGGCATGTAATAGAAAGCAAGATTATTGTAACATATGCATGCAATGTGAGTATTTGTAGGATTGCTTATTCATTTGCCATACACAAGCACTTCAGAAATTGTGAGAGAGAAGGTAGGAATGTATTTTAGAAAGCATCCCTTTATGGGCTGAATATCTGCAAAAAATAAACTACTATATGGATCAGTGATAAAGGTTTCCAAACATTGATTATAAGTGTGTGACATGCAGTAATGTAGTTTGTGCTAGAGGCGTATCTTTGTGATGTTGGTAAAGGCTGATACATAGGGGATGAAGGAAATAACTGATTTAAAAATCCTTAACCAGAATGCTTTACTGCTTAAAGCCATTGAGCAGTAACTATTGGAGGAAAATTTATCGCCACAGGCGGCTGTGGAAGCCAGGTCACTGGGTATATTTAAGGTGGAGGTTGATTGGTTTTTGATTAGTTAAGGCATGAAAGGTTACAGGGAGGAGGCAGGAGAATGGGGTTAAAAGGGAAGTGGATTGGCCATCATGAAATGGTGGAGCAGACTTGATGGGTCAAATGGCCTGATAATGCTCTTACATTTAATGATCTAAACTTGAAGCTGACAGAGCTACAAGGAATGAGAAATGTTTCATTTTGTGTTGCTCTAAATCTGGTAGTCATTTGATAATATAGATGAGTATGTAAATTTCTACTGTTAATTGCAGTCTTGTGTTGCTATTAATGTAATTTAGCCTATTGCCATATAATTTGAAAATTGATTATTATTCTGATGCTTAAGCATCAGCTGAAAATAGATAAATCATTTTGCTGCAGATTTACAAGACTGATGCCTGGGATGTTGGGGTTGTCTGAGAAAGCTTGGTGTACATTCACTAGCATTTAGAAGAAGGAGAAGCAATGCCTTAAACATTCTGAGAGGCTGACAGAGTAAATTCCTAGCAGCTCTTTTCACATATGGATAATGGTTACAAATCAACTCATAGCCTGCTTTGTTTAAAGGCTTCAGATTAATTTTCTTTCTACCAGCATCCCAGGGGAAGGCCTATAATGTTGATAATTCTAAAAGGAGGTAATTGACCTACTGAACTGGTGTGAAACATTATTGATTGCATAGTCAAGCTGAATCATACTACTGAATCAAATCTTATTTACTTTAGTTTTGATTCACTTGTTATTGTTTGCAACTGACAGAGGAAAGCATTGCTTTCATGGGTTTCAGTTTACTGAATATTGATTTATTTCCATGCAGTTTAAAATAAAACATTGGACTGTGGGAATAGTCTAGATTCCAGTTACTACTTTACAAAACCAGTTATAGTACTGCAACAGAACCGTATCTCCAAGAGAATAAACTCAATAAAAACTTGCCTGAAGACAACCAAGGCCAATAGGTATTGATTGGTATTACTGTAAATAGGAGTAGGATTAGGACACAACGTATTGTCCTAAACACATTTAATGTTTTCAATTAGCAATGTGTGTTAGTTAATATTTAGATGGTTTAATGACGACAATGGCAGTTGCAATAGAACAAATATTTGAATCATTTGCCATGCATGTTCTGACATATCAAAACTGATTTTGAAAGCCAAACTTTATTAGTGCAAAGAAACAGTGCACATTAAAGTTTCAATTAAATCACTGTATTCATTAAATTTATTCACCCCCAAAAAGTATTAAAATAATTGAGATCACCACAGTAAATGAACCATTCACAAAATATTACTTGTAGAACTTCCATAAGATTAATAGATTTTTAAAAAAGCATCCATTTTTGAAAATAATTTTTGAGATTCATAGTAAGTATGTATAAAACAAACTGAAGAAACATTCACTGAACTTCCTGGATATTTTGTGCTTTGCAATGAAGTAGCACTGGTTAAATATTTTGTTAGAGCATTTTTAAACAAACACAATTAGTATTAGTCATACTAAAAAGAATCAATGCAACTATTTAAACAAGTCTAATTTTATTGAAACTGCATTGTCTTCATGAAAATATAATAGATTAACCCTTTTGCTATTTAAATAATAGAAGCTGAAAGAACACATTACACCCTTGATTATAAATGGCAGAACATTATATTTTTTGTTAAGGTTTAAGTATGTAAACAAGTGAGAAAAGACTTGCCGGAATACATTTTCATGAAGACAGTGTAGCGTTTTTTTCTGTAAACACTATGTAAACAAGACATTTACAAGTTTCAAATAGCCATGTCAAAATATATTGCAGGACTTTTTAAATTCACTGGCAGAAGAACTTGTTAGTTGATAAAATTTATGTAAGGTAGTGGATTTTTTTTTAAAGTTCCTGTGTTCAGTAGTTATTAACAGGGACTTCTCCCAGACTGTTTCCAGGCTTCATGAACTCCAGCAATTGTTTCTTTCTTCACACATTTAAAATAGCCCTTCAATCCATGTTGTGTTGGTGCCTATGGAAATGAAACCAGTATGTTTCAGGTACTGTAAACAGATACAGCTATTATTCTCTATCACAATATGAAGAACTAGCAGGACAAGGGCATATGTCCCTTGGGCCTATTCAGTAATCAATATCTATTATTGAATCCACTTTCCTGTCCAGATTGTTTTTCCCTCAGTGTGAATGGGAAACATTCAATAAATTGTTTGCTGAAATCAGAATCAAAAACAAAAGTGTTGGAAAAACTCACCCAATGAGGCAGCATCTGTGGAAAGAGAAACCATTTATCGCTTCAGGTCAAACTTTGCTCCTTAATTTTCTGTGTCCAAATTTCTATGAATTTTGTCTTTGAAGGATGATGTGCATCCAATGTGCATTAAGACTTTTTTCTGCACTTTAGTACTGTATGGGAAATCCCTGACTCTGCAATCATTATTATTTCGAGATTTTCCAGACTCTTGCCATTGAAGTTCATGTGGACATTCTCTTCCATTTAAAAATTTACTTTTATGGAGAGATTAGATCACTTAGATCAACTTTCACCCTGCCCTCAAATTTAGTTGGTTCATCTCTGATACTTCCCTCCCCTTTCTGATCACTTTGTCTCCATCGCTAGAGACAGACAGTCTACTAATATCTATTATAAACATACAGACTCTCACAGCTATCTTAACTATTCCTCTTCCCTTGTATAAATGCTATTCCCTTTTCTCAGTTTCTCCATCTCTGCCGGATCTTTTTTCAGAATGAGGTTTTATATTCCAGAAGAGATATCCTCCTTCTTTAAAGAATAAGGGTTCCCTTCCTCCATCATCAATGCTGCCCTCACCTGCATCTCATCCATTTTCCATACATCTGTCCTCAAGGAAACCACCAGGCTCAAGGAAAGCTTCTATCCTTCTGTTATATTACTGAATGGTCCCTTAGTGCAACAAAATGGACTATTGAATCTTAACATTTACCTCGTTACCTGGCCTTCCACTTTATGGTTTATCTGTACTGCACCTTCTCTTTTTGGTGAAATTTATTTTATTTCTGGTCAATACAAACATAACCAAAGCATAATTTTCAATGATGATTTCATAAGACAAAATTAAATAATAAAAAATCTTTACACAGACTGAAGGGGTGAAGGCTAAAGCTACAGCTTATTACGCCTATTCCTCTTACTTATACAAAAACATATTTGGCGACAATCATCACATCAAAACAAAAAAAATTCTTAATCTTTTAACACAAAATCCAATTACAAATATCATTTATTTACATTACTCCCATTCATTTTAAATCATGTAAACTTGTTAAATGTGGTGCATGTTTTTAAATTCTGTTCCATAGATTCACCCCTCTGACTGAAATACAATGATTTTTTACATTTGTTCCTATCCTTTGTTTTTGAAATAAACATGTTCCTCTCAAATCATGTTGGCTTTCTCTCATTTTAAGCAATCTTTGGATACTTTGTGGTAACTGTCCATTTTTTACTTTATACATAATTTGTATTATTTTAAAATCTACAAAATCTCTGAATTTTAAAGTGTTTAGTTGAATAAATAGTGGATTGGTTGGTTCATAATAATTTGTCTTATTTACAATTCTTATGGCTTTCTTTTGGAGTAGAAAAATTGAGTTTGTATTTGTTTTGTATGTATTTCCCCATACCTCTACACAGTAAGTCATATGGGACTTTAAGTGAACAATATAATGTATACAAAGATTCCTCATTTAAGAAATCTTGTGCTTTGTACAGTATTGCAATAGATTTTGACATTTTTGCTTTGACATAATTTATTTGTGGTTTCCAGCTTAATTTACTATTACTTTAATATAACCATATAACAATTATAGCACGGAAACAGGCTATCTCGGCCCTTCTAGTCCGTGCCGAATGAAATTACAACTCCTAAAAGTTTTGTTTCAGACACCTTATCAATTCAACATCATTTATTCTAAGTTTACTATATGAATTTGGTACAGGGTTTCCCAATATTATGAATTTAGTTTTACTGAGATTCAGTGATAATTTATTAGTATCAAACCATTTCTTTATAATTTCTAGTTCTTTCTCTACTGTATCCAAAAGTTGTTTCAGATGTTCCCCACTACAAAATATAGTTGTATTATCAGCAAATAATATACATTTTAATGTCTGAGAAACCATACATGTATCATTTATATACATGAACAGCAATGGACCAAGCACTGAACCTTGTGGAACCCCACATTACCCTCAGAAGTTTTGAATTCAAGTTGTTAAAATGTACATACTGATACCTGTCTTCCAAATAACTACTTAACCAGTCATGTGCCACCCCTCTAATACCATATCTTTCTAATTTTGTTAATAATAGTTTATGGTCAATGGTGTCAAAAGCTTTTTTTAGATCAAGGAATATTCCCACTGTGTATTCATTTCTTTCTATAGCGTTTGATATTTCTTCTACAAAATCTTTCTTTTGCACACTCTGTTATTCTTGTACCACCTCACTGCACTGACATAATGAAATGATCAGTAAGGACGGTACGCGAAGCAAAACTTTTCACTGTGACCATAATAAATCAAGAGGTGTTTTAATTGAAATGTACAGAAATCTTTGGCTTTAACAAGATGGCCATGGAGTTTCCTTTGGCAGGGATGTACAGAATCAGAGGTCCTAATAGTTGGCCATGTACCCAGTAGGTTGTGAATCTTAAGAATTTGCTGGCCAAATTGACTGCTGAACTTCAGTTGTTGAAAATTACAAAGATTGGAAAGCTTTTGGATATTAAGAGAATCCAGCGCTATGGGGATTAGTGTAGGTAAACAGTGCTAAGGTGAATGATCATTCCTTACCTTATTAGATGGTGGGAAAAAAAGGTCTGAATATCTTACTCCAGCTTCTGTGTTCTTAAAATAATCAGAAATGGAGAAGAAAAAACAGAAAGCCCTTTTTCCATGTAAGTATATTAAAGTCTTTTCAAAGATGCTTTCAATGGTGGATTTGCAAATTGTAAGTAACTAATGACTTGTATGTCTGTTGATTTAGAACTTTTATATTACCTTAAAGCCACGATGGAGCCTGGTCATTATCACTGCAAGGAACTCTTGTTTGCTCAAACGTCCATCTCCATCTATATCAAAAATCTTGAAGACTGTATCAAGAACGTTATCTGATAGTTCTTGCCCTGTTGCAACTTTCACAGCTCTCTTGAATTGTCCTAAATTTTATATAAATGAGATTCAGAATCAGGTTTATTATCAACACAAAGTACACTGCAGATGCTGTGGTCAAATCAAGACGTACAAACACGCTGGAGGAACTCAGCAGGTCGGTTGCATCCGTTGAAACGAGCAGTCAACATTTCAGGCGGAGACCCTTTGTCAGGACTAGGTGCCAGGTGAAAAACCAATCAGAGAAAAGATCAAGGGGTGGGGGAGGGGAAGCAGGGAGGAGATAGGCAGGAAAGGTGAAGAAGGAATGTAAGGGGAAAGCACTATAGGTAGTAGAAGAAGGCAGAATCATGAGAGAGGTGATAGGCAGCTGGAAGAGGAGGCAGAGTGAAAGTGGGATGGAGGAAGGGAGAGGGAGGGAATTACCAGAAGTTGGAGAATCTGATGTTCATACCAAGGGACTGGAGACTACCCAGATGGTATATGAGGTGTTGCTCCTCCAACCTGAGTTTGGCCTCGTCATGGCAGTAGAGGAGGATATGTATGGACATATCAGAATGGGAATGTGAAGCAGAATTGAAGTGGGTGGCAACCAGGAGATCCTGTCTGTTGTGGCGGACAGAGCAGAGGTGCTCGACGAAGCGGTCCCCCAATCTGTGTCGGGTCTCACCGATGTAGAGGAGGCCGCACCGGATGCAATAGATGACCCCAACAGACTCTCAAGTGAAATGTTGCCTCACCTGGAAGGATTGTTTGGGGCCCTGGTGGTAAGAGAGGAGATGTAGGGACAGGTGTAGCACTTACGCTTGCAGGGATAAGTGCCAGGTGGGAGCTCTGTGGGGAGGGACGTGTGGACCAGGCAGTCGCAGAGGGAACGATCCCTGCAAAAAGCAGACAGGGATAGAGAGAGAAAGATGTGTTAAGTGGTGGGGTCCTGTTGAAGGTGGCGGAAGATAAAATGCTGGTCCGGGGGCTGGTGGGGTGGTAGGTGAGGACAAGGGAAACACGGTCCCTGTTGTGGTGACCGGAGGATGGGGCGAGGGCTGAAGTGTGGGAAATGGAGGAGATGAGGGTGAGGGCATCATTGATGATGGCAGAAGGGAAATCACAATTCTTAAAGAAAGAGGACATTTGAAATGTTCTGGAATGGAAAGCCTCATCCTGGGAGCAGATGCGGCGGAGACGGAGGAACTGGGAATAGGGAATAGGGAATAGCATTTTTACATTTGGCAGGGTGGGAAGAGGTATAGTTGAGGTAGTTATGAGAGTCAGTGGGTTTATAGAAGATGTCAGTGGACAGTTTGTCTCAAGAGATGGAGACCAAGAGATCGAGAAAGGGGGAGAGAAGTGTCTGAGATGGACCAAGTGAATTTGAGGGCTGGGTGAAAGTTAGAGGTAAAGTCGATGAAATTGAAGAGCTCAGCATGGGATGTAGTTGTCAATGTAGCGAAGGAAAGGTTGGGGAGCAGTACCAGTATAGATTTGGAGCATAGATTTGTTATCACCAGCGCGTGATGTGAAATTTGTTAACTTAGCAGCGGCAGTTCAATGCTATACATAATCTAGCAGTGAGAAAAAAATAATAATAAATAAAATTCAAAAATTTAATAAATGAACAAGTAAATCATTAAATACATTAAAACATGCAAAACAGAAATATTGTATATTTAAAAAAGTGAGGTAGTATGGAAAACATTTGTAAATTAGTAAAAATACTATTACATTTGGCACATGGAAAAAACACTTTTTTCATGCAACAAATACTTATAAAAGCAATTGTAGATTCAAATAGTGTTTATTTTTACCTACTTAAAATATAACGAAGTGGATATATAATGTAATTAGTAGGGTGCGGAGAGGTTTACCAGCATGCTGCCTGGATTAGAAGGCATGTGCTATACAGGAGGTTGGACAAACTTCCCTGGAGCGGTGGAGGCTGAGGGTAGATCTGATAGAGATTAATAACATTATGAGAGGCATAAATAGAGTACTCAGACAAAATATTTTCCCAGGTTTGAAATGTGCAATACCGGAGGGCTTGCATTTAAGGTGAGAGAGGGTAATTTCAAAGGAGATATGAGGGAGAAATTTTTTATTCAGAGTGGTGGGTGTCTGGAGTGCTAGAGGCAGATACATCAGAGACTTTTAAAAGACATTTAGACAAGCACATGAATGTGAGAAAAATGGAAGAATGTGGACATTGTGTAGTTAGAGGAGATTAGTTAAGTTGCCCATTTGATTACTAATTTAATTGAATTGGTACAACATTATAAGCCGAAGGACCTGTTCCTGTACTGTAATGTTCTATTTTCTATTGTATGTTCGATGCATACTATATCTAGTTTGAGTTTTACCAGGATCACTTGACTCCAGACACAATGATAGCCCTAATTTCTGCAAAATATTTTTCCTAATGTGTGGGGAACAGAAGTACTCACATTACCCAGTGTAGGTCCATCAGGCTTTGTTATCTGTAGTGTAATTTCTATCTTTATGTATTCTAGGTCTCCAGATGTAAAGTCAGAAATTAAAAAGTATCTTTGATTATTTTTCTGCTTTGTTCATGGTTTAATTATGCACTACTACTATGAGCTCTGCAATATTTAGAAAATATCCTGTTCACTCCCTCCTAGATTTAAAAGTGAATGATTTGACATTCGTCTTTGAACAAAATCACTATTGTTTGCCCCACTTGAATCTTTTAACACCTCTATTGTTAGTTCACATTCCTTCTGCACTGCTTATAATAATGGCATTTTATCAGCAAATAGGAATACGGTTTTCTACACTATGAGCTGAGTCATAACCATGGATAAGGGTAGGAATAGATGATATGGGAAAGTATTCAATTGTAGGATGGGTAATTATAATGGTATTAGGCAGGAATTTGGGAGTGTAAATTGGGAACAGATGTTTTCAGGTAAATGCACAATGGAAGCTGCTGAGAGACCATGTGCATTGGATTCTGAATAGATTTGTTGTACTAAGACGGGAAGGATGATAGAGTGAAGGAACCATGATTGACAGGAGAGGTGCAACAATTATTCAAAAGAAAGCATGCTTAAAAGTTTATGAAGAAAAAAACATTCAGCACTCTTCAGGTCACAAGTAAGAAGCTTGAAAAGAGATGTAAGAGAGATAGAAGAGGATGCTGTGAAACAGGGACACCTCTTTTTCCCTTATTAGGGAGAGAGAGAGAGAGCCTGTAGTATGTCGAATTACCGGGTGAATGAGTGGTCTTTGGGGTACTACAAGTTTGTGTTTTTATTGACGCTTTGCTGCATGCTTGAGTGCTCAGTGGGGGGCGGGGCGCCCATGCTCTTTTGCTGGTGGGGGAAGGTTTGTTGCCTTGCTGCTTGTGCGTGGGAGGGCGGAGCTGGGGGCGGGCTTTGGGGTTCTAATGTTGAACTGTCATTTATTCTTTGGGACCCTCCTGTTTTCGTGGGTTTGTGAAGAAAATGAATTTCAGAATGTATATTGTATATATTTCTCTGACATTAAACGTGTTTATTGAAATCTATTAAATCCTATTGAGAAGGCCTGGGTGAGTAGGATTAAGGAAATCCTACATTGTACTGTACATGAGAATCAGGAGGATAACTAGGGTGAGGGTAGGATCACTCAGGGAAATACACCTGGGGGCAGAGAAGGTAGGAGAGGTTCTTGATCTATACTTTGCTTCTGATGAATGTGAGGTCAGTACAGAGTAGGTTACTGTACTGGAGCATTAAGGTTAAGAAAGAGCAGCTTCTGAAAAACATTAGGATAGGTAAAGTCCCTGAGGCCACATGAAGGGTGGGTTAGTAAGTTTGCAGATGATATGAAGGCTGGTGCTGTTGTGGATTGTGTAGAACGTTGTAATAGATTACAATGAGATACAGACAGGATGCAGAGCTGGATGGAGAAGTGGCAGATGGAGTTCAATCTGGAAAAGTGTGAAGAATTTGAAAGATTGAGCTTGAAGTAGAAGGTTAATGGCAGCAGTATGGAGGAACTGAGGGATCTTGAAGTTCAAGTCCATGGATTCCCTCAAAATTGCTGTGCAATTTGATAGGGCAGTTAGGCACGTACTGTGTTAGTCTTCATTTGCAGGGGCTCAAGATTGTCAAGGTAGTGTTATATAACCATGTAACAATTACAGCATGGAAACAGGCCATCTCGGCCCTTGTAGTCTGTGCCAAATGTTTACTCTCACCTAGTCCCACCAACCTGCAGTCAGCCCATAACCATTCCTTTCCTGTCCATATACCTGTCCAATTTTTTTTTAAATGACAATATCGAACCTGACTCTACCACTTCTACTAGAAGCTCATTCCACACAGCTACCACTTTCTGAGTAAAGAAGTTCCCCCTCATGTTACCCCTAAACTTTTGCCCCCTAACTCTCAGCTCATGGCCTCTTGTTTGAATCTCCCTCACTCTCAATGGAAAAAGCCTATCCATGTCAACTCTATCTATCTCCCTCATAATTCTAAATACCTCTACCAAGTCCCCCCTCAAACTTATACGTTCCAAAGAATAAAGACCTATTGTAGCTCTATAAAATTCTGATTATGGCACATTTGGAGTATTGTGTTAGTTTTGGTTACCTCATTTATAGAAAGGATGTGGAAGCTTTACAGAGAGTGCAGAGGAAATTTACCAGGATGCTACTTGGATTAGAGAACATATGTCATGAGGAATGGCTGGGCAAGATAGAGGTTTTCTGTCTGGAGAGAAGGAGGATGAGAGGCAACTTGATAAAGTTGTATTTGACTGAGAGGCATTCTTAGAGTGGACAGCAAATGCTTCCCCCCCCCCCCCCCCCCCCCATGGTGGCAATGGCCAATACCATAGGACATGCATTAAAGGCGAGTGAAGGAAGGTGGGGGGAGGGAATGTCAGAGGTAGTTATATTTCACACATGAACTTCCAGGGATGGTGGTAGAGGCTGATCTATTAGGTGCATTTAAGAAATTCTTAGATAGGCAATGGATTTAAGCAAAAAAATGATGGGTTATGGGTTGTGTAGGAGGGAAGAGTTAGTTTGATCGAGGAGTAAGTATACATAAGTTGACATAATATTGTGAGTGTAAAGGACTGTGCTGTACTGTATTGTTCTCGTTCTACATTCTGCATGCATGCATGATGAACAGTTGTAGATGAAAATTAGATCCTTTTGGATGATTTCATTAGCCATATCATCCAGATATACTGCAGATGCCCATCACCCCTATTTTGTCTCCTGCTTTCAATCAGTTTCACATCAAAGGCAACAATTTGGCTATAATACCTCAGAATTACATTTCAGAATTTCAATGGAGAACTTAAAAGTACAAGGAAAATGTCTTTAAATATGCAAACTCTACAAATGTTCATGCAAAACCAAAATACTAATGGACAGAATGTCAGAGCCTCTGGTTGTTACTTGTGCCATTGTCAAGCTGCTGTTGACTGGTTATTTTGGGTAGCTACAGTTAAAAGCAGCCTCATCTAGCACAACTGAATAGATATAATCACATTTGCAGCACAGATTAGACTACATAACGTAAATATTGTGCCCATATAGGGCCACGAGATAAAGAACTATTACATCTGTCCAGATATTCTGTGGTGTGTTCTTTATATCATACAGATGCTTAAATTGTACTGTAGTTGTTATACTGCAGTGATATTGAAAAAAATTAGAAATGCTCAGCCGTTTAAGAATAAATGATGAATTAATATAATGTGAACTTTTAACAATAAGCCATGGAAGGCTGCTGGATCAGACAACATTCCTAGTAGAGTGCTCAGAGGATGTGCAGACCAGCTAGCAGATGTTCTCACTGACATCTTCAACATCTCTTTGAGCAGCACCACCATTCCAACGTGCTTCAAGGCCGCCACCATCGTCCCCATGCCGAAGAAGTCTTCAGTGTCCTGCCTAAATGACTACCGTCCCATTGCACTCACTTCCATCATCATGAAGTGTTTTGAGAGGCTCGTCGTGAGGCATATCAGGACCCTGCTGCCCCCCTCACTGGACCCCCTACAGTTTGCATACGGTCCCAAATGCTCAACAGATGACACCATTGCCATCACTCTCCACCTGGCCCTAACCCACCTGGACAACGAAGACATGTACGTTCGGATGCTGTTCATAGACTTCAGTTCAGCATTCAGCAGAATCATCCCTCAGAAACTGATTGGAAAGCTGAGCCTACTGGGCCTGAACACCTCCCTCTGCAACTGGATTCTAGATTTTCTGACTGGGAGACCTCAGTCAGTCCAGATTGGGAGCAGCATCTCCAACGCCATCACACTGAGCACAGGGACCCCCCAGGGCTGTGTGCGCAGTCCACTGCTGTTCACTCTGCTGACCCACGACTGTGCTGCAACACACAGCTCGAACCACATCATCAAGTTCGCTGATGACACAACCATGGTGGGTCTCATCAGCAAGAACGACGAGTCAGCTTACAGAGAGGAGGTGCAGCGGCTAACGGATTGGTGCAGAGCCAACAACCTGTCTCTGAATGTGAACAAAACAAAAGAGATGGTTGTTGACTTCAGGAGGGCATGGAGCGACCACTCCTCGCTGAACATCGATGGCTCCTCGGTAGAGATCGTAAAGAGCACCAAATTTCTTGGTGTTCACCTGGCGGAGAATCTCACCTGGTCCCTCAACACCAGTTCCATAGCAAAGAAAGCCCAGCAGTGTCTCTACTTTCTGCGAAGGCTGAGGAAAGTCCATCTCCCACCCCCCATCCTCATCACATTCTACAGGGAGAGTATCCTGAGCAGCTGCATCACTGCCTGGTTAGGAAATTGCACCATCTTGGATCGCAAGACCCTGCAGCGGATAGTGAGGTCAGCTAAGAAGATCATCGGGGTCTCTCTTTCTGCTATTATGGACATTTACACTACACGCTGCGTCCGCAAAGCAAACAGCATTATGAAGGACCCCATGCACCCTTCCTACAAACTCTTTTCCCTCCTGCCATCTGGAAAAAGGCACCGAAGCATTCGGGCTCCCACGATCAGACTATGTAACAGTTTCTTCCCTCAAGCTATCAGACTCCTCAATACCCAGAGTCTGAACTGACACCTTACTGCCCTATTGTTTATTATGTATTGTAATGCCTGCACTGTTTTGTGCACTTTATGCCATCCTGGGTAGGTCTGTAGTCAAGTGTAGTTTTTTTTTCTGTATTGTTTTTTACGTAGTTCAGTCTAGTTTTTGTACTGTGTCATGCAACACCATGGTCCTGAAAAGCATTGTCTCATTTTTACTCATTTGTACCAGCAGTTATGGTCGAAATGACAATAAAAAGTGACTTGACTTGACTTGAATAAATGCTTTCCTCAATGTTCAGCATATAATACTGAAAAAGGTCAATAAATTGCAAATTAAAATTGTAATTTGGCACCAATTTCAAAATAGCAGCCAGGCAACAATACTTGTTAGAATAGTGGATAAAATAGATAACCGAGGAACAGTTTATACTGAGATACAAAGACGTCTTATTCAACTTATTTCATATTCACTGATTTGAAGTGCATAAGCTTTTATAATGTGTTCTGAGGCATTAATTTTGTCCAACATTCATTATGCTGAGAAAGATCTCATATGAATGACTATTTGAATAATTTGTTTTCACGCCATGGATTAGAAATTAACGAGGGAACAGAATATGCAAATAATGCCATAATTTGAGTCTGAGGCCTCCGTTGTTCAGAGTTGACCACTGATACTGTGTCCACATTTTTTTGATGCAGAATTCAAAATAGCATCAATTTTTGGGTCACATCAACTGGCTTTCTAATTAGAAGAATAAACAACAGTGTCTTGTAAAATACGAGGAAATCTGCAGATGCTGGAAATTCAAGCAACACACACAAAATGCTCGTGAAACGCAGCATGCCAGGCAGCATCTATAGGAAGAAGTACAGTCGACATTTCAGTACAGTACAATAGTACAAAATGCAAAGGCTGCTGTGGATGAATCAATCGCTGCTTATTTATTATTCAGTGTCTTACACAATCATTCTTGGTTTACAAAAAGATTGCAATCTTGGAAAATGTTTAGTTGGATGAAAATGGAAATCAAAAGGGCCTGCAAACTGAGCACTTTGTTACTGTTTCATCCTTTGGGCAGGAAGTGGACATTATGTGGTACAGTGAAAAGTAAGATTAATATATCTAGGACTCTCATTATTAAGAATCAATGGTGTTATATTCAAAATTCACAAATGGATGCTCATGAATTTGGAAATATCCTAGTATTCTTGTACGTTCAGAAGAACAAAATGAAAGTAATGGAATGAAAAATTAGCACACATTTTCAGCAAGGACATGTGAATCTCATAACTTAAAATGACTAAACTTTCATTTTTGTTGTTGGAATGAATATACCTTATAATGGTTTTCTTATTCTTATGGAAAAGAAAATGTTGCCATATTTACCTATTCCAACAGGACGATTGGCTGCAGTGAACATGTTCATGGTGAAAGCAAAATCCTCAAGATGATTCATAAAATTGTAAAATGCCCTGAATTCTTCAAAGGAAATGCTCTAGGATGTGACAGAGAATCAATTAATATTTAGGGACAGGACTTATTTTGCAAAATATGTGGGAGAGACTGAGAAAAGGAAGAGGAAAAGGACAAAAATGGAATGAGAAGGATGAAGAAAATGATTTTCATACCATTCTCAACATTTAGCAGTCATTAAGTAAAATAAAATGCAATACAAACACTTTCACAGACAAACTACTGAAGAAAAATTGTGACTATTATTAACCTTAAATGCATTCTATTATTAGTCTGAAATTTGATTTTTGTGAGATTACATATAAAGAAGAAAAATGTTTAGCAATTTACATATGGCACGACTGGGAAAGTTTTGTGGTATAGACATCCTTCCATGAGTATTCCTTTCATCTACTGCTTGCAGTGAGACACAGAATAAATTACTGTATTTTAAATTATTTAAGGGGCCAAATAGTTTTCAGAACAATAATTATGGCTTAGTACTACTTCAACCAGAGAACCGTTTTATTTTAAAAGATCAATTTAGAAGTATTTAAATTAAGGCATTTTCTTGATAATAGCTGCAAGCTAACCTCTCCTGGAGGAATTTTCATTGTTACATTTTTCCAGTAGGTACCACGATTTTGCTCTTCAGTGAAGTGGAGCAGCCACGATGCAAAGTCCTCTCTTCTCATGGTTTTCATGCCTCGAGAGAACTCTCGGAATTCAATCTCTTGTACCTCTCTTTGCAAGTCTTCCATAAATCTGTGTATGAAAATTGAATTTCAGAGTTCAAGAATTTTAAAAAATCGACATTCAGTCTTAGAGATAATTTTAAAGATGCTATTGCATCAAATACATCTGAAAATGGACATGTAACTTAAAAGCTGATCGTTGCCACCAGAAATTCTGCAAATGCTAGAAATCCAAGGCAACACATACAAAGTGTTGGAGGAACAGCAGGTCAAACAGTACCTGAAGAAATGAATAAACAGTCAACGTTTAACAAAAACTTAAGACTCAAAGGAATTGCTGCTTCAACGGCTAATAAAAAGAGGATGGACATGGATGTACTTCAAATTAAATCAAAATTAACCCATGCACGAAATGATATTTAAAAAAAAATAGCTTATAGTACTGTATAGAAGTCTTAGGCACCTACTGTATAAATATGAAAAAATTGTAGTGGATGTCAAAATTAACATAAAATACAGTAGGATAAAGAGGCCGGTCAACAGCAATACTTAAATGAAAACAAGAGGTCTGGAGGTCACGTC
The DNA here is from genome assembly GCF_030144855.1 of Hypanus sabinus. Lineage (NCBI taxonomy): Eukaryota > Metazoa > Chordata > Chondrichthyes > Myliobatiformes > Dasyatidae > Hypanus > Hypanus sabinus. The sequence goes on along the minus strand of NC_082708.1, from coordinate 46,044,736 downwards.
AATTATTTCTTTTTTGACAGTGGATACAGAACTGAGGTTGTCATACACCTGAGGGAAAAACTAGTACTGAATGAGAAACACTACTCACAAAATGCTGGTCAGTTAGCCAAAACATTATTGTTGAGAGTCGATAATTAAGGATTTAGTATTCGAACAAAATTGAAAATTTCAAGTTAGCCAGAGAGGACTGACTTAGGTTTATGAAGAGTAGGTCAATTCCAATAAACTGAATGACATTTCTTCTATTAACATTGTGGATAGGGGAATGTTTAAGGATTTTATTTATGTGAAGTTCCAGAAAAAAACTGTTAAGCTGTTATAGAGAGGACCATTAGCTAAAATAAAACTCAAGGCAAATTATTAACCAAGTGGGAACTCTAAATGATAGAATTTGGACTGGTACAAGGATTGGTTTCAGGATATTATTCACACCATTAATAATTTAAGTGATATACTGTACATAAAGGAAAACCAAATACTCACTTTATCTCGATGACACAAAAACAGATGGTATGTGATGCAAACCGGACCAAAAATTACAAAACAATAGTAAAATAACTATTGCTTTGCAACTTTATGTTTCCAGTAAACTTCATATTCACTGCTAACTTCAAAGAAAGTCTCCACAAAGATCCAGTAGTCTGGAATTATCATCTGCAGCCTACTGATAATGTTTGTGTTCCATATGGAGAGTTAGATAGATACTTTATTGATCCCAAAGGAAATTAGTGTCACAGTAGCATTACAAATGCAAAGATATACAAATATTAGAAGAGAAGTAAGAAAGAATAAAAAATAAGTTACCTCAAATAGACTGATGGGAGAGCATCATCACTCCCCCGGCTATAGGTTGACACATCATAGAGCCTAATGACCGAGGGTAAGAATGACCTCATATAGCATTCTTTGCAGCAGTTGAGGCTATAACTAAAAGTGCTCTGTTCAGCCAAGAAATCATGCAGAGAGTGAGAAAAATTGTCCAGAATTGCCAGTATTTTCCATGGGGTCCACAGCCTCCAGTATGTCCAATTTGACTCCTATAACAGAGCCAGCCTTTCTAATCAGTTTATTGAGCCTGTTGGCATCACCCGTGTTGATGCCATTGCCCCAGCACACCACTGCATAGAAGACTGCACTGGCGACAACAGACTAGTAGAACATGTGAAGGAGGGGCCTGCATACTCCAAAGGACCTCAGTTTCCTCAGGAAGTAGAAGTGATGCTGGCCCTTCTTATACACAGCCTCTGTGTTGGTGTTCCACTCCAGGTCTGTACCCCCAGGTACTTGTAGGCCCTCACCATATCCATGTCCTCATCATCAATAGTAACAGGGAGTAGTACAGCCATACTCTTCCTAAAGTCCATCACCATCTCCTTTGTCTACTGATGTTGAGCTACAGATGATTCAGTTTGCACCATTTGACAAAGTCCTCCACCTGGGCCCTGTATTTATCCGCCCATCCTCTCTTTATACGCCTAACTATTGCTGAGTCGTCAGAGAATTTCTGCAAACGAAATGATTCCGTGTTGTATCTAAAGTATGAGGTATACAGGGTAAATTGGAAGAGAGCTAATAGAGTCCCCTGTGGGGCCCCAATGCTGCTTATAGCCATATCTGATACACAGCTCTGAAGCCACACAAACTGTATACAACGGAGCTTCTCCCCCAGCAATGAGGGCTGTATGGTATTGAAGGTCCTTGAGAAATCAAAAAGCATGATCTTCACAGTGCTGCCCTGCTTATCCAGATGGAAGTAAGCTCTGTTCAGCAGGTAGATGACAGCATCTTCAATTCCAATGTGCTCCTAGTTGGCAAACTGTAGGGAATCGAGGGCTGATATGACCGGGGGTCAGAGGTGAACCTGGACCAGCCTCTCCAGGGTCTTCATGATGTGTGAGGTCAAGGCCACTGAACAGCAGTCATTCGAGACTTTTACTTGTCTCTTCTTGGGTACTGGGACCACGCATGATGTTTCCTACACAGTCAGGACCCTTTCCAGGCTGAGACTCAGATTGAAAATGCACTGGAGAACTCCACGCAACTGCTCAGCACTCTCCCTTGGGAACATGGGGTTCACACCATCTGGTCCCAATGCTTTGCTGTGTCTGAGTTTCCCAAGATCCTTCTCACCTGCTCAGTACTGAAGGTGAGTCCATGATGACTGGGGAATTGATGGAAGGTGCAGACTGGGGGAAGGTGAGGATCGGGACGACAGCATTTGGTATGTGGAGGTGTGGATGGTAGGTGCAGGGCAAGAAGGAGATGTAGACAGGAGTAATAGCTTTTATTATTCATCCACATGTTGAATTGGAGGAGGGAGGAGAGGGGGCATTGGTGCTGAGGGAGCTTTGGGTGCCTCTGCACCTGGACTGGTGTGCTGAAGGGGGGTGTGAACAGGAGGGCAATTCTCAAGCCTATTGAAGAATTGGTTTAACTCATTAGCTCAATCAAGGCTGCATTCCAAGCTTCTACAGCTGGTCTGATTGAAGCCAGTGATGTTCTTCATGTCTCGCCACACCTCCTGTTTGCTACTCCACCCAAGCTTGTCTCTCCAGCTCTCTGCTGTATTCATCTTTAGCCACCTGATCTTCTGCTTTTGCTCCCTCTGCGATGTTCAATTCCTCGCTGTCTCCTGATCTAAAGACTCTCTTTTTGTGGTTGAGAAGAGCCTTCAAGTCACTTGTGATCCATGATTTGTTGGTAGGGAAGCAGCAAACAGTCCTTGATGGTATTACAGTGTCCACACAGAAGTTGATGTAGCCAGTGATGTAATCAGCAAGTCCATTAGTATCCTCCCATATGGTTCACAAAGCACATTCCAGTCAGTAACCTCAAAGCAGCCCTTCAAGGCTTGATGGCCTCTGGAGACCATTTCTTTACTAGCTTAGTGACAGCTAGTTTATTGCTATACTTTGGGCTTATACAAGGGACCCACGTTGTGATCTCATCTTCCAAGTGGGGGGGGGGGGTGTGGAGAGCTGTGGCACTGTGTGTATCTTTAACATTTCCATACAAGAGATCCAATGTTTTATTTTCTTGTATGACACTGGATAAGCAGCCAGTCAAATTAAAGAATTCTCACATAGCATTTTGAAAAAAATTCAAACATCATGTGTACTTTAACATAAACATATGCTAAGCGGCCACTTTGTTAGTTACCCATTGTACCTAATAAAGTGGCCAACTGTATGTTCATGGTCTTCTGGTGCAGTAGCCCATCCACTTCAAGGTTTCATGATTTGCATTCAGAGTTGTTCTTTGGCACACCACTGTTGTAACGTGTGGTTATTTGAGTTACTATCACCTTCCTGTCTTAAAGCTGTCTGACGTTTCTCCTCTGACCTCTCTCATTAACAAGGCATTTTGCCTGCAGAACTGCCATTCATTGGATGTATTTTTGTTTATCACATCTTCTTTGTAAATGCAATAGAGATTGTTGTGAAAGAAAATATCATGAGGTCAGCAGTTTCTGAGATACTCAAACCATCTGGCACCAACAATCATTCCATAGTCATTCTTCCCCATTCTGATGATTGGCCTGAAACAACAACCGAACCTCATGACCATGTCTGCATGCTTTTATGCATTTTTGCTGCCACACAATTGGCTGATCAGAAATTTGCATTAATGAGGTATACAGGTTTGTCTAATAAGGTGGCTACTGAGTGTATGATCATACCTCAACTTTTTCCCGAGAAGGAATTGAAGTACACAATTCTTTTTTTAAAGTTTGCTAAGCAGCAATTAGCTTAGTACTCTAATAAAAACCTGTTTACACTTCATATAGTAAAGACTTTCAGCTTACTATGCAGGGGTTCCAGCTAAAACAAGCTTAAATTCAGGCAGTTAATTGATGTCCCTATTAGAGTGAATTGCAAACGGCACAGCTTGTGTAAATATCCTGAATCATTGATATCAACTTTGTGTTTGCTACATAAAACCGTTTCATAGTACCAGGACAAGAATGCTAGTAGTTTTTGTCAATATTCCTACAAAATCTGCTCTTAAGAGTAGCTCTGAATGTGCCAACTGTCATGTTTGGATTTCAAAACAGAGAAATTTGAGGTAACCTTAAAATGACAAAAATAGATTTCTTTCATATGTTGAAAGGATAGAAGAAGTGCAAAACACAAAAATACAACTGCAGATGTTGTGGATCAAAGAATACGTACACAACGCTGGAAGAACTCAGCAGGTCAGGCAGCATCCGTGAGAAAAGAGTAGTCAATGTCTCGGCCCAAAACGTTGGCTTCTCTTTTCTCACTGATACTGCCTGACCTGCTGAGTTCTTCCAACGTTGCATTCATAAAAGAAGTGCAATCATATGATGTCATGGAAAACCAGAGAGACTTGGGTATCCATATGAACGTTATTAAAGAAAATGATCAGAAAGGCTACTGGGAAAATGACCTGTAAAGAGCGAAGCAGGAAGTTACAAAGTGAGTTGTCTTTGTGAAATGTAGAAAATGAGGGGAAGATATGATTGTTGGTGGGATTATGTTAAGTCTGTTAGGGTGGAAGTTAAGAACCAGGAGAACTCTATCTTTGTTCTGTCCCTGTGAAGAAGGGGTTAGAGCAGATCTGCGTGAAATGGAGGAAATGCAGTTGAGAGCTCCATCTGCCATTATAACCATATAACAATTACAGCATGGAAACAGGCCATCTCGGCCCTTCTAGTCTGTGCTGAACACTTACCCTCACCTAGTCCCACTGGCCCGCACTTAGCCCATAACCCTCCATTCCTTTCCTGTCCATATACCTCCAATTTTACTTTAAATGGCAATACTGAACCTGCCTCTACCACTTCTACTGGAAGCTTGTTCCACACAGCTACCACTTTCTGAGTAAAGAAGTTCCCCCTCATGTTGCCCTTAAACTTTTGCCCCCTAACTCTCAACTCATCTCCTTTTGTTTGAATCTCCCCTACTCTCAATGGAAATGCCTATCCACGTCAATTCTATCTATCCCCCTCATAATTTTAAATACCTCTATCAAGTCCCCCCTCAACCTTCTATGCTCCAAAGAATAAAGACCTAACTTGTTCAATCTTTTCCTGCAACTTAGGTGCTGAAACCCAGGTAACATTCTAGTAAATCTTCTCTGTACTCTCTCTATTTTGTTGACATCTTTCCTATAATATAATAATAATTATTATAGAAGGGTAAATATAATTACCCTTATAGAAGGGTCATCATGTTTCAGAAATGAAAGGACATTTCAGAGGCACCAGTATGTAAGGTCTTCTCAATGGAACAAATGTGATGCAAGTAAAGATACCGAGAAAATGGAATGATGTCCTTACAGGAGGCAGTGTGAGGGGATGCATAGTCAGGTATCTGTGGCAGTCTCTGGACTTTTAAAAGATGTTACTGACCGGTCTATCTCCTGAAATGGTATCAACAAGATCCAGAAAATGGGAATTGTTAGAGATGTAGAGGTGGGTGGATATTGACACCAAAAGTGATAAAATATGAATTCTATTAGATGCAGGATGTGACATCAATATGATATTAAGATTTGCAGAAGTGGTCCCAAATAAGCCTGAAACAAGGACTGCTCCTTTATCCAATCAAATGACACATCTCATCAGTCATTCAAGTTCCCATTTAGCTACAACTTCATCTGGAGAAAATGGGTGAAATTGAAGGAGAAGTTGAGCACAAGGACAATTGAATGAATATGTTGGTGGAGAGGAATTGACTGGCCTTAAGATTGAGGAAGGAACAGAGTTTTCAGACCTTCCTGATGTGGGATTTTGGAGCAAAGGGACTGAATAACCATGGTGAAATTGGAGTTAGTTGTGAATGGAGAATTGTAAATTGTCACAACGGCAGAGAATTTCAGAATTGTTACAGATGTAAGTGGGAACGGATTTGGACCAGGGTACAGGATTGAGTCAAGGTAGAAGGAGCAATAGGTCAAGAATAGGCTGAAACAATAGAATGGGGCAGTCCTGTTTGTGAATCTTCAGTAGGAGGAATTATAGGCCAGAGTACATGTCTCCCAGACTTTGTAACATTAGCAACACACTACTGAAAGGAAGTCAATGCCTAGTCAATGGCTACATCATTTCACCCTGTTATAGATATTCCCCTTGTACACCCCTTGTCTCCCCCCACCTTCTCTGCTGCTTAAACCAGTTTGATTTATTTCAAGAGGGTGAACAGATGTGTGTGAATCCTCACCAAGTGGCAGGGCATGACAGAGTACCTAGTAAGATCTCTGTAAACATGTACCAACCAACTGGCAGGGGCATTCAAAGAAAATTTCAACCTCTCATTGCTACGGTCAGAAGTTCCCACCTGCTTCAAAAGGGCAACCATACCAGTGCCCAAGGAGAACAACGTGAGCTACCTTAATGACTATTGTCCAGTAGCACTCACATCTACGGTGATGAAATGCTTTGAGAGGTTGGTCGTGGCTAGAATCAACACCTGTCTCAGGACGGACCTGGACCCACTGTAATTTGCCTATCGCCAGAAAAGATCTACAACAGATGTGATCACAATGGCTCTCCACAAGGCCTTGGATCACTTGGACAATGCCAATACCCATGTCAGCTCCATCATGGGCATTATCCTCCGTAGTATCCAAAACACCTTCTAGGAGTGGTGCCTTAGGAAGGTGGTGTCCATCATTAAGGACATGTCCTCGTCTCATTGATACTGTCAGGAAGGAGGTACAGAAGCCTGAAGGCACACACTCAGTGATTTAGGAACAGCTTCTTCCCCTCTGCCATCCAATTTTTAAATGGACATTGAACCCATGAGTACTACCTCACTACCTTTTAGGGTTTTTTGTACTACTTATTTTAACTGAGCTATTTTATTTATATATATTTACTGTGATTTAGTTTTTTTCTCTATTTACAATGCATTTCACTGTACTATTACTGTAAAGTTAACAAATTTCATCACATATGCCGGTGATATTAAACCCAATTCTGATTTCTCTCTCTCTGTCCTTATGAAGGGATTTTATTCTGAAACATTTTCTGATTTCTCCTTCCATGGATAGTGCTTGACTGGCTTTGTTTTTCTAGTATTGCTGTTTTTATTTCAGATTCCAGCACCTGCAGTTTTACTGTTTTTCACAATAGCATATGATAGCATTTGTTCATGAGTAATGCAGAAACTTGGACAAATAACCTGAAAATGTAATATTTGGATAATTTAAATGAAATAATTTAATTACATAAATTGGTTATTCAAAAACACTTTGTATCAGTGATTCTAAGTATAAAACTACTAAACCTTTGTAACTAGGGGTGGGTACTGAATGCTAACCTTGTCAGCAATGCCTTCATAACTGTAAAATGTCTTTACTAGGCCCATTACTTTATTTCATTCATACAGCACACTGTTGAATATATATCATCATTGAATACAGACAATACAAAATGTTTTCATGTGACTATATGGATGTTTTATTGCTTATGGGCTTGATTGTTATGTATACATTCACTGTCTTCCTTTAGGGTACAATTAAGCCTTTTGTGTTAGGGTTAAGAAGCTTAGTAGAGGCAGTAAGTTTCATCATAAACAGAAGCAATGTCAACACTGAAAATTATTAGGTATCTTTAGAAAGCAAAAGATAGTCTCTGATGAACACAGAGTTCTGAAAGCACATAAAATATATGCAAGAGTAGAAAACAAGGCCAATAAAGAAAACAGAGCTACTGGAAGGAACAGTTATTCTAAACAATACAGAAAATGCTGGGGAAAAATTCAGTAGATCAAGCAGTATCTGTGGAAAAAGTAAGTTAATATTTCAGGTGAAAGATGCTCAATCACATCAAAGAGGGAGATAGCAATTTGGTCTTATTTCTTAAGGTGCTGAAAAGTATTTTGAGAAGGAACTTCTGCTCTCTCCCACTTAGTCTGCAGATTAATTTTTTTCATTCTTTCTCAATTCTCGTGAAGGGGTTTCAATCTGAAAAATGATCTGTTTCTCTTTCCACAGATGATGCATGACCCAAGTTTTTCCAGCATTTCTATTTATTTTTAATTTCAGATTTCCAGCATCTTTTGGATGTTCATTTTCCCTTGGTCTGTTCAGTTCAGATTATTCACAAATTGGCTTGTTTTATTCCCAGGTAAATAGTGTATAACCTAGTTACATATCCAGGAGAATGAAAGTTGTAGGAAATCTATTACTGGTTCCAGACTGGGCTGCAAAGATAATGGGCAATAAACTGTCAACTGTATAATTTATTCATTTCTACTGAGTCTTCAACTCCAATTTGTCCTCCTCCACTTGATTTGGAGAAACCTGCAGGTCATTCATGGTCAATAACCGTGTCTTAGGAAGGGACAGTTAATTGTGTGGGGCAATTTGTCAACTATGTTGTATGCAACGACAGTGTTCAATAGTGAGCTCAGTTTGCAAAATTACTGTGTTAAGTCATTGTTTAGATCGGACTGAGACAGAGTATCACAATGAAACTACAACATTTTTATCCCATTTTTCAAAATATCCCAAGTTTGAAAAATGAACTCTTTCCTATTTCCCATGCTGACTTAATGGCAGCAAGTTGGAACCAAACAGTTTTACCTATAGAATGCACACACAGTACAGAAAGTGTGGTTTCACTGCCTGCCTCAAACAGTGAATGGTGAAGTTATGGGGAGAGATAATCGTGTAGGGTGGGAGTGAGGGGCTAAAAGTGGCTCAGTGCTATGACAAAACAGACTTCCTATGACCCGAGGAAATATCATATGCAAAAGTATCTAACAATCTTTTTCCAGTTAGTGTTTACACTAACCTTTATTACAAATTGATATGTTTCAAGTCAAGTCACTTTTGTTGTCATTTCGACCATAACTGCTGGTACAGTACATAGTAAAAACAAGACAACGGTTTTCAGGACCATGGTGTTACATGACACCAAACTAGGCTGAACTACGTATAAAAAGAGAAAAAAACACACAACAACTAGACGAGACTACAGACCTACGCAGGACTGCATAAAGTGCACAAAAGAGTGCAGGCATTACAATAAATAATAAATAGGTCAATAGGGCAAGGTGTCAGGCCTGGCGCTGGGTATTGAGGAGTCTGATAGCTTGGGGGAAGAAACTGTTACATATTCTGGTTGTAAGAGACCGAATGCTTCGGTGCCTTTTCCCAGACAGCAGCAGGGAGAAGAGATTGTATGAGGGATGCATGGGGTCCTTCATAAAGCTGTTTACTTTGCAGATGCAGCATGTAGTGTAACTGTCTGTAATGGCGGGAAGAGAGACCCTGATGATCTTCTCAGCTGACCTCACTATCCGCTGCAGGGTCTTGTGATCCAAGATGGTGCAATTTCCAAACCAGGCAGTGATGCAGCTGCTCAGGATGCTCTCAATGCAACCCCTGTAGAATGTGATGAGGATGGGGGGTGGGAGATGGACTTTCCTCAGCATTCGCAGAAAGTAGAGATGCTGCTGGGCTTTCTTTGCTATGGAGCTGGTGTTGAGGGACCAGGTGAGATGCTCCGTCAGGTGAACACCAAGAAATTTGGTGCTCTGAACGATCTCTACCGAGGAGCCATCGATGTTCAGCGGAGAGTGGTTGCTCTGTGCCCTTCTGAAGTCAACAACCATCTCTTTTGATTTGTTCACATTCAGAGACAGGTTGTTGGCTCTGCACCAGTCCGTTAGCTGCTGCACCTCCTCTCTATAAGCTGACTCATCGTTCTTGCTGATGAAACCCGCCACGGTTGTGTCATCGGCGAACTTGATGATATGGTTCGAGCTGTGTGTTGCAGCACAGTCGTGGGTCAGCAGAGTGAACTGCAGTGGACTGAGCACGTAACCCTGGGGAGCCCTCGTGCTCAGTGTGATGGAGTTGGAGATGCTTCTCCCGATCTGGACTGACTGAGGTCTCCCAGTCAGGAAGTCTAGGATCCAGTTGCAGAGGGAGGTGTTCAGGCCCAGTAGGCTCAGCTTTCCAATCAGTTTCTGAGGGATGATTCTGCTGAATGCTGAACTGAAGTCTATGAACTGCATCTGAACGTACTTGTGTTTTTTGTCCAGGTGGGTTAGGGCCAGGTGGAGGGTGGTGGCAATGGCGTCACCTGTTGAGCGGTTGGGACGGTACGCAAACTGCAGGGGGTCCAGTGAGGGGGGCAGCAAGGTCTTGATATGCTTCATGATGAGCCTGTCAAAACACTTCATGATGATGGATGTGAGTGCAATGGGACGGTAGTCATTTAGGCAGGACACTGAAAGACTTCTTCGGCACGGGGACGATGGTGGCGGCCTTGAAGCACGTTGGAATGGTGGCGCTGCTCAGGAAGATGTTGAAGATGTCAGTGAGAACATCTGCCAGCTGGCCTGCACATCCTCTGAGCACTCTACCAGGGATGTTGTCTGGTCCAGCAGCCTTCCATGGGTTGACCCTGCACAAGGTTCTTCTCACATCAGTCACGGTGAGACACAGCACCTAGTCATCTGTAGAAGGGGTGGACTTCATTGCTGCCATGTCATTTTCAGCTTCAAAATGGGCGTAGGAGGTATTCAATGCATCTGGGAGAGAAGCCAGTCAGGTGATGTTGTCTGTAATTGGTGATGTCCTGGATGCCCTTCCACATGCGCCATGTGTCGCCGCTGTCCTGGAAGTGGCTGTGGATTTGCTGGGCGTGTGCCTGCTCTGAAGGCGGAGTTGTGGGTCCTCAGCAGCGCACACACCTCCGCGGTTATCCATGGCTTCTGGTTGGCATGTGTAGTAATGGTCTTGGACAGAGTAACATCATCAATGCACTTGCTGATGTAGCTGGGGTGGAGTTTCAAGATGGCGACGTAAACATCTGCCTTTTAGGCGCTCTTCATTTTTTCAACTATAATCACCCTTTAATCACATCTTTTCGAATTTAATCATATGAGTTGCTACTTCTGATTAACTTTTTTTTTCCTAAAACAATATTTGATCTAATCTTGTCAAACTTAAAATGGCTACAAGCAAGAAATTGTCTAAAGATCCTTTTCCCGTCGACATAATTTCTAATCTTCTGGACGCTAAACTTGCGGGTTTGGAAGGCAGATTAGAAGGTAAATTGGGAAGTAGACTGACAAGTTTGGAAAATAAGCTTACCATGAAAATATCTGAACTTGAAGAAGCTGATAGATCGCTTGAAACTAAGCTTCAATCGCAGGCATCAGATATTCAGCGGCATGAAGATAAGATCACGACTCTTGAAAAATCAATTTGTGAAAAAGTACGTACATTTGAAGTGCTGGAGAAGAAGATTGAGTCAACTGCTAAAACTATGGATCAGTATAAGTTTAAAATTACTGATCTCGAAAACCGATCTCGCAGACAGAATTTGCGTATCATCGGATTTCCCGAAAAAGTTGAGTCCGGTGATTTAACTGAATTTTTCTCTAAATTATTGTGGGAAATTTTCGGTGATGAAGGTTTGCATAATAAACCTGTTATCGACCGCGCTCACAGAGTTGCGAGATTTTCGGCTGTGTCTGGTAAACCACGAGCGGTGATTGTTCGCCTTCATTATCCTCGGGAGAAAGAGCTTTTAATTCGATTAGCTCGTAAAAAAGGTATGATCTCTTACAATAACAACACATTTCGAATTGTTGAAGATTATTCATATGAAGTAATGAGAGCGAGAATCGCTTTTAAACCAGTGATGGCAGATATTCACTCGATTGGACTTAAACAAGCTTTAATGTATCCAGCGAAGCTTAGAATTATGCTGAACGACAACAGTCAACAATTTTTCAACACTCCGGAAGAAGCGAAGAAATTTGTTGAAGAATATCGATCTTCTAGTGCAACTTGAACTATGTGTTATATTGAAGATTTTTCGGAGAGAGGATGCCATCTCATTTTAATTTTTAACCTATGAAGCTGGGTTACAACTTCTTATCCTGATCTACGGGTCTGGTTCTTTTTTTTTACTACTATTATCATTGTTTATAGATGCTCTTTTAATTCTTATAATATCCTTTTTTTTATTCTTTTTTCTGTTTCGGATATACACGTTTTTATTTTGTAATAATGATTTACTTTTTTTTCAAAATGTCGTTTCTTCTTCCCATAAGACTTTGCTTTCTGTAAGCGTTTATTTGTCTGCCTGTACTTAGAAATGGGACGAATGTTTTGAATTTTTTAGTCTTTTTTTTATATATATTGTAGTGTCTATTAAATCTTTTTTTTAAAATCCTATTTTGATAACTCTTTTTTATTAAATTTTTTTAATAGATTGCTGAACTTACATTTATATTTTGTAATATGGCTTTTTCAAAATGTCGTTTCTTCTTCCCATAAGTCTTTGCTTTTGAAACGTCATCTTTCTTGTATTTGAACATGGAATTTTTTTTAAAGGTATATTACACTTTCAAATTTTAATGTTCATACTTATTTTTTATTAATGATTGTTTGTTTTATTATATTAGTTTTTTCATTCTGACTGATATATATTTTCTTTTTGCAACCCTATATTTTAATCTGGGTGTTACATAGTTTTTTTAAAAATCTTTTTATGGAGCTGCCATCTTGAAATGGGGGTAATGTTAGTATTAGATTATGCGCCTGCCGCTTGGCTTTCTTTCGAAGGGTGGGGGGAGGGGGTAGGGATCTTTTTTCACACTTTTGCTTTTTATTTTTTTGCTTTTAGTTTATGGGCCGACTTTAAATTATTAATATTGTTGAGGTGTCATGTTCTCCGGTTGCTCCTGAACCAATTTTCCTTCTTCCTGAATTATGGGTTATGTGTCTTTTTAACCTTTTATGATACACACAACTAATATTGGCATGATGGATAAATCTATTAACTTTATCTCTTGGAATACTAATGGTTTAAATCATCCGATTAAACGTAAAAAAAATTTAAAGTATTCCATAGATTGAACGCTAATATTATTTTTGCACAGGAGACCCATATTAGGAAGGAGGATAATCAACGTTTTTTTTAGGTTCTGGAAGGGTCAACAATTTCACTCGAATTGTACCACCAAAATTAGGGGTGTGTCTATTTTTATAGACCCCTCAATTTCGTTTACACATCATGAAATTATTTCTGATCCACAGGGCAGATTTTTGTTGATAACTGGCTCACTTTTTAATCGAAAAGTGGTTCTAGTTAATATTTATGCTCCAAACTTTGACTGCCCTGAATTTTTTAAACGTTTATTTACTTCCCTTCCTAATCTAAATGAATATATGTTGATAATGGGTGGAGATTTTAATTGTTGTTTGAATCCTTCGATGGATAGATCTAAACCTATTCAAACTCTTCCGAATAGATCAGCCTTACTTATTAATTCTTTTATGGTCGATTCGGGAATTACTGAAATATGGCGGTTTTTGAACCCTAAAGATAAAGAATTTTCATTTTTTTCACATGTATATCATAGTTATTCTAGAATTGATTATTTCCTTATTGATCATCGTTTATTAACAGATGTTACTGATTGTAAATACGATTCTATTGCCATTTCGGATCAAGCACCTTTGAAGTTATCTATCAAGATTTCGGACTCTTCCATTAATACTAGATCTTGGAGACTCAACGCTACTTGGCTTCAAGATCCAGAATTTATTACCTTCATAAAACAACAAATTGACTTATTTTTTTCAACAAACTATACCGAAGAGATTGACAGAGGAATACTTTGGGACTCCTTCAAGGCTTTTATCCGTGGACAAATTATCTCATATTCCGTTGGTAAAAGAAAACAAAGATATTTAGATATAGCTTTATTGGTAGATAAAATTAAAGAAATTGATAAGATTTATTCTGTCACTCCTACCAAAGAACTTTATAAGAAGAGAGTTGAGCTTCAAATGGAACATAGCTTATTATTATCTTCTTCAATTGAGAATCAATTAATCAAGACCAGGGCTCAATTTTATATTCATAGTGATCGAACTGGTAAATTGTTAGCTAATCAATTAAAAGCTATTTCGACTAAGCGACAAATTATTAAAATTCGTAAACAAGACGGTAATTTAACTACTGATCATAAAGAAATCAATAACACTTTTCAAGATTTTTATAAATCTTTATATCAATCAGAATTTGATGGTGACCTGTCCATGATGGATAATTTTTTTAACAATTTGAATATTCCTAAACTGATAGATGAAGATCGTAGCTTGCTTGATGCTCCTATCTCTATGGCCGAAATAAGAGAGGCTATCTCATCAATGAATTCAGGGAAAGCTCCTGGCCCTGATGGTTATATTGTAGAATTTTTAAAAACTTTTTCTTCTTTGCTTTCTCCTTGGTTATGTGAAATCTTTAATGATGCATTTGTTAAGAAGAGATTACCTCAATCTTTTTATGAAGCTACTATCTCTCTAATTCTTAAAAAAGATAAAGATCCTACTTTATGTGCATCTTATCGCCCTATATCATTATTAAATGTAGATTCTAAGATTCTTACAAAAATTTTAGCCATTAGATTAGAAAAGGTACTATCACAGATTATTTCAGAAGATCAAACTGGTTTTATTAGGAATCGGTATTCCTTTTTTAATGTTAGAAAATTGATTAATATAATTTATACTTCATCACTCACAACCCCAGAATGTGTTATCTCATTAGATGCTGAAAAAGCTTTTGATAGAGTTGAATGGACATACTTATTTAATGCATTGAGAAATTTTAATTTTAGTCCTAATTTTATATCATGGATTAAATTAATATATTACAAACCTGTTGCTTCTGTTCTTACAAATAATTATAGATCCTCTTTTTTTCAATTATCTCGTGGTACGAGACAAGGTTGTCCTTTAAGTCCTTTATTATTTAATATTGCATTAGAACCTTTAGCCATTGCTATTCGTGAATCTCCTAATATTTTTGTTATTACCCGTAATGAGAAGTTATACAAATTATCACTTTATGCTGATGACTTGCTGTTATATATTTCTGATCCTGACAGGTCTATTCCTGCTATTTTATCCTTGTTGGCTCAATTTGGTAGTTTTTCTGGTTATAAATTAAACTTAGATAAGAGTGAATTATTCCCCTTAAACGCGCAAACCTTATTGAATGACAGGATACCATTTAAAGTTGTTACTGATAACTTTATCTATTTAGGTATAAAAATCACCAAGAAATATAAAGATTTATTTAGACTGAATTTTTTACCTATGCTTCATCAAATTCAACAATTTACTACAAGATGGTCTCCCTTATTCCTATCATTAGTTGGTCGGATTAATGCTATTAAAATGATGATTTTACCAAAATTTTTATATTTATTTCAAGCCTTACCAATTTTTATTCCTAAATCTTTTTTTGACAACATTGATTCAAAAATTTCCTCATTTGTGTGGCAAAATAAAAACCCCAGGTTAAGTAAAAGGCAATTACAAAAATCTAAAAAAGATGGTGGTTTAGCTTTACCTAACTTTAGATTTTACTATTGGGCGAATAATATTCGTAACCTAACGTATTGGAAATTAGATTTGGACTCACCATTGTGTCCACAGTGGGTAAATTTGGAATGTAATGAGGTAAAGGGATATTCTCTGTTCTCCGTTCTTGGTTCTTTTCTTCCTGCTGATTTAGTTAAATTCAGATATCTAATCAGATATCTAATCCTATTATCAAACATACACTACGAATTTGGTTTCAATTTCGTAAGTTTTTTACTCTGAAAAACTTTGTTCTTGATAGCCCTATTTTACTTAATTTTTTTTTCAAACCTTCATTGACAGATCAAGCTTTTAGCATATGGAAAAGGAAAGGTATAAAATGTTTTCGTGATTTTTTTTTGAAGGTACTTTGATGTCTTTTGACCAACTTCCCAACAAATTTAAATAACCTAAATCTAATTTTTTCAGATACTTACAAATCAGAAATTTCTTACATAAAGTTCTACCATCTTTTCCCAATTCAACTTCAATGGATTTCTCAGATTTGATTTTTACCTTTAATCCTTGTCAGAAGGGATTAGTAGCTTTTATTTATAACATGATTATGAAGATACAACCAGAAATATCAGATAGAATTAAACAAGAATGGGAAAAAGAACTTCGATACAATATATCAACAGATAAATGGGAAAAAATTTTACAAATGGTTAATTCCTCTTCTATATGTGCTAAACATGCTTTAATACAATTTAAAATTGTACATAGAGCTAATATGTCTAAAGATAAGCTTGCTCGATTCTATTCTCATATTAACCCTCAATGTGACAGATGTCATTCAGATGTGGCTTCATTGACCCACATGTTTTGGTCATGTCCCACTTTACATAACTATTGGAAGGACATATTTGTTACCATTTCCTCAATTTGGAATATTGATTTACAACCTCATTTTATTACTGCAATTTTTGGTATACCAAATGAGGATGGTAATCAGTTTTCCCCTTCAATCAGACGAATGATTGCTTTTGTAACATTAATGGCCAGAAGGTCTATATTACAAAACTGGAAAGAAGTAAATCCTCCTACCACGTCTCAGTGGTTTTCTCAAACTATTTCTTATCTGAGTTTGGAAAAAATTAGAAGCACTATTTTTGACTCATCAATTAAATTTGAAGAAACTTGGGGACCGTTCATTCGACATTTTCATATGAATTAATTTGGCCTTTTTCAGACCTTCTCTCTGCTTATTCTTGTTCAGGTATGGAGTTCCGGAGTTCTTTGACACTATCATATACTTATAAACTGTTATTATTGCCCATGTTAGTTTAGTTTAGTGTTTTTTTCAATATATATTCTCTTTTATATGTTTTCAATTTTTTTTTCCTTTTCTTTTGACGATTATTTTTGTTTTTTTTCATATATAATTATATAGACTTGATTGATTAATGTACCTTTTTTTGTTGATGTTTAATAGGATATTATTATTCTATTATTAATGCAATTTCAAGTCTATTGTATTTATAACCTATTCATTATTATGTTATGTTTTTTTTATATATATATGAAACTCAATAAAAAGATTGAAAAAGAAAGAAAGAAAAGATGTAGCTGGTCACTGATGCTGTGTACTCCTCTAAGTTGGTAGAGTTACCATTGGTTGCAGCCTCCCTGAACATGCCAGTCAGCGTGCTCAAAGCTGTCTTGAAGAGCAGAGATGGCTCCTGCTGGCCAGGTTTTCACCTGCTTCTGAACTGGTCTGGAGTGCCTGACGAGTGGTCTGTATGCTGGGATTAGCATAACAGAGATGTGGTCTGAGTAACTGAGGTGGGGGCGGGGGTCTGCCTGGTATGTGTCATTTAAAGAATTGTTAGTATAGATGTGTTCTTTCCAGTTTGATCATTTTTGATTGATTATATTGATGAAGATGAGAAGAGGTTACTCTGTGGAGGTGGAGAAGCGGGGTATTTATGGAAAGCCATTTATGGATTTTTAAGTTTAACTGTGCAAGTGATTAATCCACTTCTTTGCTGTCAGCTTCAGGGTGCAATACTGCAGACTGCTCATGAATCTGTTGCAAAACCAAGTCAGTTGAATTAAAAAACAAAATTATATTGCCAATCAATAGTTAAGATCAGTATTGTTAACCTTCTACCAAACTTCATAAAAATAAGTGACATTGGGACATTTGAATAGTTGTTCAATAAAGCATATTATGCACAAAAATCACCAGCAAATTGACTGCAGTTAAAAGCATCATCTTTATACCTCCGAGGAATGTCAATTATGTGATTTGCATTTCTTCATTTCATCAGGTGTGCTTTGAAATGTGGAAGGCATAAAGCTAAGCACATTCATGCCACTTCAAACATAGTAGAATGCTTTCCAACAAAAGGGGACAAGTAGATTTTATTGGCTTTGTAGCTTTGTTAATCAGAATTGCAGTTGGTATACACAGTGGATAAGAGTACCTGAGGCCGAGCCACTCCAACAGTGCGATACATATCAATACTCCTTAAATAGTAGATCCTACCTTTAAAATATGTTTAAAAGTTATTAGGGAAGAAATACATTAATTGCAAGTAATAAAATACTTATTTGGAACAGTAAGCATAGTATGAAAATAACATAGATGGAAAATAACATTGAAAAAATCATTGGCTTTGAAAAAGATTACAGTACAATTTTTTATGGTCACTTTATTCAAGGAGATGATGAAGAGATTGGGCTTCTAAGAAGATGGCTGAGAAGATCTGATACAGGTCTCTAAACATAATGCAAGGTTTTAGTATAATAGATACTAGAGAATATTTCTATTTGAGAGGAAGAACATAACTGGATGTCATCAATATAGTCATCAAGAAGTCCAAAAGGGAATTGAGAAATCACTACTGCAGAGATTGTCGTGGTTTCTCGTGCCCCACAAATGACCAGGAGACGCAGAAGATTCTTCAAGAAGGGTTAAACTTTAATTTGCAAATCAAAGCTGAGACAGTCAGTGAGCTAGTCGCTGATTGCCTACCGATCCTTGGACACAGCATGTTTTATAGCAATCTCCTGGTTTAGTTGCATTAGCATATGCAATCGGTCTATAGTTGCGTATCACACGTATATCCGCCAATATTGTTCCTACCCATTGACTTAATCTACATCTCCTAGCTACCTCTCATTAACACACCATTGTCTTCTACATTCTTAAGATTTCATTCTCCTGCTAAATTGGGTACATGCATAGCAAATAGCAAGTTTCAAAGCTGACTACATAGTTTTGGTTACACAGCAAACAATCTCAACTTTTATACTCCAATAAGATTAGTGGAGTTAAATAGTATGCGTATATTCTAGGAGACTAGAGCATGAGGAAAAGTACCAAAAGAACCACCGTGTATTGTTAGGGCTTATACTGTATATTTTACACCTTCAATTATCAACATGATCAACAGGCAAATGGTACTCCAAATTTTAAATAGATATTCTCCCCCCTCACCCCTACTTCTCTGTTATTATCATTTATCATATTTTTCTGTTCTGATCCTCTGACTCTCCAGTTTTCTACCAATGCTTATGACATTCCTAAATCTTCTCACCCTTTTGATGTTATCCCTTCCTCGATTCCCTGCAAGATAAGCAACAACTTCCTTCTGTACCAATCTTTTGACCTCCGATGGGGCTATTGCAGCATTCCTTACTGAATCTTTACAAACACTAGTAGAGTTGCAGCCTCACAGCTAGAATCAATGCTGACCTTTGGTGCTGTCTCTGGAATTTTCACTGACTTCACTGTACATGATATTGTCTTCTCTGCAATGTGGAGACCAAACGCAGTTTCTGTGGATTTTCAATCAGTCCATAATCATGACCCTGAGGTACTAATTACCTATCACATTCATTCTCTACCCCATTCACTTTCTGACTTCTTACACGGTTTCAATGAAGCCTAAAAAAAAACTTGTACCTTCTGACTAGCCTTCTTCATGTATTGCCCAATTTAACAATTTCAAATAAGTTTGTAATTTATTTTTTAGTGAAGTTCATGATCAAACTAACATTTCCATAAGATGTATTTCAGATATTGTACATATATATCATATAGTCATTATGCCACAAATCTCCACATAATATTTATTTGAGGTATACACTTATAGAAAAGAGAGGAAAGAAAGAACAAGCGGAAGGAGGAAACTAAGTACAAGTAGGGAGTGATTTTTTTTTTACAACATATCCATTGATTTGTGAGAATAAAATCAGACCTATGAGGTGTTATGTAGTTAAATCATTTTTCCCATATGAATCAAATTGTTCCAACTTATGATTAACAGATGCTGTTATCTTCTCCATTTTGTAAATGTCCATTGTAATTTCTATCCATGCATTTAAGATTGGGCTCTCCTGTGATAACCATTTCCTAACAAGAGTTTTTTTTTAACCAGCCACCAATAGTATATTCATTAAATATTTATCTCTTTTCAACCATCCTTGAGGTATATACCCAAACTATATGGTCTTACTCTCTAAGGGTATTTCACATTTAAAGATGTATTGTAGGACACTGTGTATTCCACTCCAGTATACTTTGATAACGGGGTATTCTAGAAAATATGATAATGATTTGCATTTTGATTTCCACAATTTCTCCAGCAAACAGGAAGGTTACAATCATAATGGGATTTCTGAGAGGGTGTAATAAAATATCTTAAAGTTTTTCCATCCAAACTCCTTCCATTTCTGTGAACTGGCACACTTCCATTGATACCTCCATATTATTGTCCATTCTTCCTCAGATATAATTATCCTTCCTTCCTTCTCCCATTTTGTTTTAATGTATGAAGTCAAATGTGTTTTAAGATTTGACAAACCCTTATACACGCTTGAAATGACTCTACTACCATTATCTGAATTTTATGCTTTTCTAAACAGCATGTACTTGCCTTGGTTACATTTTTAACTGTCCTATTAACATATTGTCACATCTGTAAATACCGATAAAAATCTTGTTTTTCAAATAGGTGTTTCTCTTTAAGTATTTCAAAACTGAACAGTGTTCATTCTTTCATTATGTTGCAAAGAACTGTTATTCCTTTAGAAGTCCAGTCCTTAAATCTAGCATCCAGTTTATTCGGTGTAAAATCCAAGTCATATGCACACCATTTAAGAATTGCAATATCTCCCTCTAGTTTATATTTTATAATAGTTTTCCATATTTTAAGAGTCCATTTCACCCATGGGTTATCAATAGTATTTATATACCTTTGTAGGTTGTTACCAGCCAAAATTGCTTGTATGGGGATGGGAAGTACCCACTCCTCAATGTTTTTCCATTGAACATCATATGATAGGTTGCACCAATACATCACAGCTCTCAACTGTGCTGCAAAATAATAATCTCTAAGAGAAGGTAGGCCCCCTTTTCCTTGGCTAATTGCAAAGTTTTGAGACAAACTCTGGGTCTTTTACCTTGCCAAATATACCTTGATAACATCTTGTTCCATTCATTGAATTTATTTTGATTAATCTCTATTGGTAGGGTTTGAAAGAGATATAATATTCTGGGCAGTATATTCATTTTAATAGATTCAATCCTTGAACTGAAACTAAAAAAAGGAATTGGGTTCCATACGTTTTCACTTTTTCAACAATTCAGTTTATTTTCTTCTGATAATTTCAGGCAAGTTTTCAGTTTACATCTTCTCCTTTCATCTTCACCATCCACCCACATCCTATTCTGTCACGTCTCATTTAATCATAGATGCTGTGTGCTACACAGCTACCCAGATTTTACAGGAAGTTCTTATCACAGAGATTTATTAAATACTATTTATTCTGACAAATAACCACCAATTTAAAAAAAGCTCTCACTTTGGATACACTGGTGTATATTCCCAGGGTTAGGGAAGATTTTTTTAATGTTATGCCAAAGGAAGGTGCTCACATTTCTAACAATGCACAGCACAGTAAGGTGCTAGAATGCGTGGTTGAATTGCCCTGGCTAGAAATTAGGTCTCAGTGAATGTCTGGAAAGAGTCCAGTCCGTGATAGTATACAGTGCCTAGTTTTCAACTGTCATGAAATAATCCCTTGGCTTGATTGTAAAAGCATGTGGTAGTTATTTTAGAAGGAAGGGGTATGTTATGCAGTGCCTTGATAGATTGAGAAGGAATAAAA
This sequence comes from Hypanus sabinus, assembly GCF_030144855.1. Lineage (NCBI taxonomy): Eukaryota > Metazoa > Chordata > Chondrichthyes > Myliobatiformes > Dasyatidae > Hypanus > Hypanus sabinus. The sequence continues at coordinate 46,023,247 of NC_082708.1, read as the reverse complement.
TTCCATGCTGCAAATGTAAGACCCATAAGACATGAACAAAATTTGGCCATTTGGCCCATTGCATCTGCTCTGCCATTTGATCAGGGCTATTTTATTTCCCCTCTCAACCCCATTCTCCTGCCTTCTCCCTGTAACCTTTGATACCCTTACTAATAAAGAACCTATCAATCTCCATTCTAAATACACCCAATGACTTGGCCTCCACAGCTGTCTGTGGCAATGAATTGCACAGATTCACCACCCCCTGGCTAAAGAAATTCCTCCTCCTTTCTGTTCAAAAGGGATGTTCTTGTAGTCTGAGGCTGTGCCCTTTGGTCCTAGACACCCCTCTATAGGAAGCATCCTCTCCAAATCGATTCTAACTTGGCCTTTCAATATTAGGTAGGTTTCAATGCGATCCCTTCTCATTCTTCTAAACTCCAGTGAGTACAGGCCCAGAGCCATCAAACGCTGCTTACACATTAATACTTTCAATCATTTCTTGTAAACCTTCTGTGGATCCTTTCCAATTATAGCACATCTTTCCTTTGATATAAGGCCCAAAACTGCTTACAGAAGTCCAAAATCTTACTACCCAGTGAAGTCAGGCTAATCAAATAATTTTCCATTTTTTGCCACCCTCCCCACTCAGCCTTCTTAAAGAGCGGAGTGACATTTGTGATTTTCTAGTCCTCTAACTCTAGTGATTCTTGAGGCATCACTACTAAGGTAATGCAGTGATTAGCTGATACAATTACTGCGGCAGCAACTCGAATTCTGTTCCACTGCTATTTGCAAGGAATATGTACATTCTGCCCGTGACAGTGTAAGTTTCGTTCTGGTGCTCCAATTTCCTCCCACATCTTGAAGACATATGGGTTAGGGTTAGTAAGTTGCGGTACCAAAGTCATGGCAACACTTGTGGACTGCCCCCAGCACATACTTGGACACTGTTGCTCGTCCATTCAAATATACATTTAACTGTATGTTTTGATATACATCATCCAGGCTTTATCTTTAATGCCTCAACAATCTCTTCAGCTACCTCCCTCCTATAGTGGTGGTGTAGTTCCTTCAGTTCAGGTGACTTATCTACCCTCAGAGTTTTCAGCTTCCAAAGCACCACCTCCTCAGTAATAACTACACTTACTTCTGCCTCCCACCTCTCTCACATTTCTGGCATGAAAACTGAGGCAAATTACCTATTCTGTTTGTTTGCCAGTACTACTTCTCCAGCGACATTTTCTAGTGATCTGATGTCCATTCTTGCTTCTCTTTTAATCTTTATATATCTGAGGAAACTTCTGATATTGAAATTTGACCTAATAAATTTAGACACTGACTGTTAAATTATCTATGAAAGATAATGATGTGTACAACAATGGTACCATCAAGCGTCACCTGTGATACACAATGGGGCATATATGAACTATGGAAGCTCAAACACCAGGCAGCTGTCAGCTGAATAACCCATGGTGGCGAGGGAAGAATTTCTTATGACTTTCTCTCAGACACATAATAAATTAGACAGACATGGTGTTAAGTTTATTAAAAGCATCATACTGATAATATTGTAGCATCATGTTTCTCATTTCATAGTACAGGTTGAGTACCCTCATCTGAAATGTTTCTGATTTTGGAATAAATGAGATAACTGGGATTGCCATCATATGCAACTCTGAATTTATGTGCTAGTAGACAGTTTTTGTTGTACACTTGTTTATCACAAATATGTACCATATAAGTTTTATATAAGGTATAAAAACAATCAGTATCATAGACTTGTTCTGGTGCTAGATTTTTGTGAGCAATAGACAATTAAAAAATTTGATGCTGTGCTATTTCTTAAATTTCTGCAACCAGCCTGTTGAATATTGACGATTACTTCAATTTTCAGTTTGTTGTCATAGATCTTTATGATCAGCATACCGTTAAGCGACATGAAAGGCTAACTTTGAGGAGATGCAAAGGGATTTAGAGAGAGTGGATTGGGTCAAGTTGTTTTATGGGAAGGATGTAATAGAGAAATGGAGGTCATTTAAGGCTGAAATTATGAGGGTACAGAATCTTTATGTTCCTGTTAGGTTGAAAGGAAAGGTTAAAGGTATGAAAGCACCATGGTTTTCAAGGGATATTAGAAATTTGGTTCGGAAAAAGAGGGATGTCTACAATAGATATAGGCAGCATGGAGTAAAGGAATTGCTCGAGGAATATAAAGAATGTAAAAGGAATCTTAAGAGAGAGATTAGAAAAGCTAAAAGAAGATACGAGGTTGGTTTGGCAAATAAGGTGAAAGTAAATCCGAAAGGTTTCTACAGTTATATTAAAAGCAAGAGGATAGTGAGGGATAAAATTGGCCCCTTAGAGAATCAGAGTGGTCAGCTATGTGTGGAGCTGAGGGAGATGGGAGAGATTTTGAACGATTTCTTCTCTTCGGTATTCACTAAGGAGAAGGATATTGAATTGTGTAAGGTGTGGGAAACAAGTAAGGAAGTTATGGAACCTATGACAATTAAAGAGGTGGAAGTATTGGCACTTTTAAGAAATTTAAAAGTGGATAAATCTTCAGGTCCTGACAGGATATTCCCCAGGGAAGTTTGTGTAGACATAGCAGGAGCTCTGACAGAGATCTTTAAGATGTCATTAGAAACGGGGATTGTGCCGGAGGATTGGTGTATCGCTCATGTGGTTCCATTGTTTAAAAAGGGTTCTAGAAGTAAGCCTAGCAATTATAGACCTGTCAGTTTGACATCAGTGGTGGGTAAATTAATGGAAAGTATTCTTAGAGATAGTATTAATAATTATCTGGATAGACAGGATCTGATTAGGAGTAGCCAGCATGGATTTGTGTGTGGAAGGTCATGTTTGACAAACCTTATTGAATTTTTTGAAGAAGTTACGAGGAATGTTGACGAGGGTAAGGCAGTGGATGTAGTCTATACGGACTTCAGCAAAGCCTTTGAAAAAGTTCCACATGGAAGGTTAGTTAAGAAGGTTCAGTCGTTAGGTATTAATGCTGGAGTAATAAAATGGATTCAACAGTGGCTAGATGGGAGATGCCAGAGAGTAGTGGTGGATAATTGTTTATCGGGATGGAGGCCGGTGATTAGCGGGGTGCCTCAGGGATCTGTTTTGGGCCCAATGTTGTTTGTAATATACATAAATGATCTGGATGATGGGGTGGTAAATTGGGTTAGTAAGTATGCCGATGATACTAAGGTAGGAGGTGTTGTGGATAATGAGGTGGGTTTTCAAAGCTTGCAGGGAGATTTATGCCGGTTAGAAGAATGGGCTGAACGTTGGCAGATGGAGTTTAATGCTGAGAAGTGTGAGGTTCTACATTTTGGCAGGAATAATCCAAATAGAACATACAGGGTAAATGGTAGGGCATTGAGGAAAGCAGAGGAACAGAGAGATCTAGGAATAACAGTGCATAGTTCCCTGAAGGTGGAGTCTCATGTAGATAGGGTGGTGAAGAAGGCTTTTGGAACGCTGGCCTTTATAAATCAAAGCATTGAGTACAGAAGTTGGAATGTAATGTTAAAATTGTACAAGGCATTGGTAAGGCCAAATTTAGAATATTGTGTGCAGTTCTGGTCACCGAATTATAGGAAAGATATCAATAAATTAGAGAGAGTGCAGAGACGATTTACTAGGATGTTACCTGGGTTTCAGCATTTAAGTTACAGAGAAAGGTTGAACAAGTTAGGTCTCTATTCATTGGAGTGTAGAAGGTTGAGGGGGGATTTGATCGAGGTATTTAAAATTTTGAGAGGGATAGATAGAGTTGACGTGAATAGGCTGTTTCCATTGAGAGTGGGGAGATTCAAACGAGAGGACATGATTTGAGAGTTAGGGGGCAGAAGTTTAAGGGAAACACGAGGGGGTATTTCTTTACTCAGAGAGTGATAGCTGTGTGGAATGAGCTTCCTGTAGAAGTAGTAGAGGCCAGTTCAGTTGTGTCATTTAAGGTAAAATTGGATAGGTATATGGACAGGAAAGGAGTGGAGGGTTATGGGTTGAGTACGGGTAGGTGGGACTAGGTGAGATTAAGAGTTCGGCACGGACTAGGAGGGCCGAGATGGCCTGTTTCCGTGCTGTGATTGTTATATGGTTATATGTTTACTCTGACACTGACAATACACAATTGAGCTCTTCACTTTTCATTTTATGCGAGGTTTTTTCTATTTTTCATTAACTTCTGTGCATTATATATGTAAAGTCACCTTTCTGAGCTGTCTGTGGTGCACTGAGACCTGTGCAGCGCTTGGGAAACTTTCCAGCATCTTGTTGAATTTTCCATTTATGATGTCAGCACTAAAAAAATTGGATTTCAGTTGGGAATTTTGGATAAGGGGTACACAACCTGTATTATAATAAAATTGCAAAGCTATTGGCAGTAACAATTATGCTAATACCTCCAACATCAGGGAGAACTGCGGAGAGGGTGGTTCCTCCCTCAGCAATGCCAACTGGCAACCATCAACAGCTATTTTTATAAACTACTGGCAAACTTCAGAGAGTATTTAGACCATCCATACAAACCAACAATGCAGCTTTTGTATAAAACCTTTTTCCCAGTCGAAGTCAAAAGACTGACTGAAGACTAATTAAACAAGTATCCATGTCCAAACTTGTACACGTGCAGTTTCTTTCTGTTGTGCTAATACTCTACAGTTCGCCTTGCAAAATAAACATGGTAAATGCCAGAACAGACTGCTTTTATTTGATCTGGTTTTATTCGTTTAATGTGAACACGACTGAAGTATGAACAGATATTACACAACAATATTAACCTCTCTTCTGCATTAAGTTTTCAGCCTGCTCTTGGAAATACTTAATGAGGAAGTCTTTTCCGTGAATGTTTCTGAATTGATAATAACAGATGAAAGCTGCAGGGATGTAAGGATATTACAGACACATATCTTTGAGTTTTATGAGCTGCTGTTACATCTCAAGCGATAACTAAACATGGTTGTCTGGACACCTGCCACAGACCCTGACTGCCTGACCTCAAAACACTATAGCTGTAGAATACTAATTAACAAAGAGACTTAAACTGAAAAATGTGGACTTTTGTGTTTGTCATTTACTCTGAGAGTGTGTTATTGGCACTTTTGTTTCTGAAGTTATATTATAAAGTACAGAACTATTGTACTTTAAAATTGTACTTTATAGTACAGAAGTATAGAACTAGGAAATTATTTGCATCAAAAAGTACACATACAGTCCCTATAAAAAGTATTCAGCCCCTGCCCTTGGAAGTTTTCATGTTTATTGTTTAACAACATTGAATCACAGTGGATTTAATCTGGCTTTTTGTTTTGACACAGATCAACAGAAAGGAATCTCTTGTGCCAAAGTGAAAACAGATCTCTACAAATTGGTCTCAATTAATTACATATATAAAATACAAAATAATAGATTGCATAAGTATTCACCTACTTCAAGTCTGTATTTAGTAGATGCACTTTGGCAGCAATACAGCCTTGAGTCTGTGTGCATAGATCTCTATCAGCTTTGTACATCTGGACACTGCAATTTCTCCCCATTCTTCTTTACAAAACTGCTCAAGCTCTGTCAGATTGCATGTGGATTGTGAGTGAACAGCCCTTTTCAAGTCCAGCCACAAATTCTCAAATGGATTGAGGTCTGGACTCTGACTTCATCTCTGCAGGACATTAACTTTGTTGTTTTTGGAAAACAAATCTTGCTGGAAAACATATCTTCTCCCCAAGTTGCAGTTCTCTTGCAGACTGCATCAGGTTTTCCTCCAGGATTTCCCCGTAATTTTGCTGCATTCATTTTACCCATTACCTTCATAAGCCTTCCAGGGTCTGCTGCAGTGAGCATCCCTACACAGCATGATGCAGCCACCACCACATTTCACGGTAGGGATGATGCGCCAAACATAGTGTTTGTGATGGCCGTAAAGGTCAATTTTGGTTTAATCAGACTATAGAACCTTCTTCCAGCTGACTTCAGAGTCTTCCATGTGCCTTCTAGCAAACTCTATCTGAGATTTCATGAGAGTTCTTTTAAAAAGTGGCTTTCTCTTTGCCACTCTCCCAAAAAGCTGGGGCTGGTGAAGCAGCTGGACAACAGTTGTTCTATGCACAGTCTCTCTCATCTCAGCCATTGAAGCTTGTAACTCCTCCAGAGTTGTCATAGGTCTCTTGGTGGCCTCCCTCACTAGTCCCCTTCTTCAACGGTTACTCAGTTTTTGAGGATGGCCTGGTTTAGGCAGATTTACACCTGTGCCATATTCTTTCCATTTCTTGATGATGACTTAACTATACTCCAGGGGATATTCAGTGACCTGGAAATGTATCCATGTCCTGAGTTGTGCTTTTCAATAACCTTTTCATGGCATTGTTTGGAGTGTTCTTCTGTCTTCAAGGTGTAGTTTTTGCCAGGAGTTGGACCTTCCAGATACAGCAGTATTTTGATAATAATCAATGACAGCACACAGGTGATCTCCATTTAACTAATTATGTTAATAATTACTGAATAGTTTTTATAGGCATCAAAAAATAGGTAATTGACACAATAAGTTTCTAACTCATTAAAACAATTTGCAATTCCAGTGTTTTTTTTAATATACAGAGAATATACCAAGAAGCATGGGTTTCTCACAACTATGTATCTATCTCAGGTTGGCTTAGAAATGAATGCAGTATAACATTCCCTTAGGCTCTGTATCATTAAGCAAACCTGACCTCTGAGGAAAGTCCAATAAATTGTGTTTAATATTGGATACAGAGGTCCAAAATATGGTGAAGAATACAACCAGCAGAGGGTGGTAGAAGCTTTTCAAAGGCACTTACTAAAGGAAACCTAAATCCACATGATCAACAAATAACAGTAACAGCCATGTGTGTAAAAGATAGTATTTACCTTTGTGCTGTTGGTAAATAAAACACACATTATTGACTTTGAGCTGGCTATATCTTTTCCCACAGAAAACAATCATTATTGCAAATTATTTTATGGACAAACCGCAGTAAGTACTTTTGAAAGATTACACATTTCTTATATCAAGTCTCTCTTTGAAATCAATCAAGAAAATGTAAAGAAAATGGTCAATAATGAAACTAGTGGACCTAACCATTAAATGAGTGTGAGTTGGAAGTAACGTACTTCCAATATAGAAGTTATTCCAAAAGGATTAACCTAGCTGTTTTGCCCTTTGAGGAAACTCAATTAATGCAAATAGTTTATGTGACATAGTTAACATTAGTGAACACCACAGTTGTTACAAGTGGAAGAAAGGAATTGTGCTTTAGTAACAGAGTAATTCCTGCCATCCTGCTTCTCCCTCAACCATACATCAACCAGTTTAGCTGATAACTTATATAAACTGCCTTGTGAAGGCCGCCAAGTTGTAAAGCCAGTTGAAACTAAAATGCAGTTGCCTGGAAAAGAGCCCAGAGTTTAACAATGAGCAAAATTGGTTGACCCTGCATATACTTTTTAAGAATTTCAAAGTAGTCTGGAAATTTTATTGTTTTGTCTATATTAAATTCCAGCAAATCCTGACATAAAGCATGAAGAATATATTCACTCAGATACTTACTAGAAACAAATGTAAACAGAAAATATAATTTGTCATGTCTCAGTGAAAATTTCAAATGGTAGCATTCTTGCCGTTTGAAAATTTTAATACATTAAATTGGAACTGATTCTTAGTGAATAAGTCTACGATTAGAATCCTAACAGCGTTGTGATACAGGGGCACTTTATCCAGAGCTAATGCATTAATAGGCATTCAAGGATATACTTTGTCGGCACATTTTGTAAGGCAGTATTGAAGGTTTTGTAAACAGGGTATTTATAAGAGCTTTGGAACCAATCATCAGAATATTCAGCTGGATTTGGTTGGATTAAAACTGATGCAGAACAACTGGATCCAAAAGGAAAGGTTTAAATTCATTGCCCCAGGCTTCAAACTTTCCAGCTTAAGTTTCTTAGTTCTAAGGTAATTTTTCACCACTGGCGGGATGATTGTTGATAATATCTGGATAAACTTTTAATAGACAATGGCTAAAATGAAATGCTATCACCAATTCTTAATTTACAGCTGTTTAATTTCTAAGCCAGTCTCATTTTGTTTGGATACAAAATTCCTGCTTATTTTGTATCGACCACAGGTCTGATTAAATATTAAGATTTGGGCTGTACATGATAAATATGCAATTTCACTTGCTAAAACTTTGTTGTAACCTTAAAATAAATAAACATTTAAAACTCAACTAAAAAAACCCCTGCAAAAGAAAAGTGCTTGTTGTGGAGAGAAAAGCAACTTCAAAGCAGTATATCACATCACAAATTTTGTACTGCAAGGGACAAAATTATTACACATTAAGCAACAAAGCTGAACTGTAATCAATTCTACTTTTTCTATGACCAATAAATTCTGTATTTATCTTTGAGATGGATGCACCATTCGCATATGGATAATTGTTTAACTGTCTCAGAATTTCTTCACCCAGCGATGTGTGAACTTCTCTTACATTCATTGGATCTTGCAGTAGCCATACAGACTGTTATATTGCCTATGCTGCATCAGTTTCTGCACTTGTAAAGTACATAATTGTGTTTGAGGTCCTGACATTACACAGTGCTACATAAGTGACCCCTTTTCTTCTGTCAAACTTTCCATTAGGATTCAAAAATCAAAAGAATCCTAACCTGCTCACCAGAAAAATGCAGTGTACCTGAGAAAAGCTTTGGGTGCGTAGCTACTGCCTACCATGAGAATTTTGTCTGTTCATGCACATTTGCACATTTTTAAATTATTAATGGGAAATGCTGGTTTTAACTCCACATGTGTTAGGAATATGATACACAATGGGGAGCAATAGTTTATGGGAATATGTCATGAGCTTAGTCTGTAACTCATTCACGCCTATGGCAGCAGAGTCATTAAGCCCATCATCACTTTCTGCTTTATGTTCCTGTAAATCACACTTCTCACTAGGCATCCCATATATAATTAGAAGTAAGGTTTAACTTAAGTAATTATCTGTGCAAGTTGATGTAAACGTTACATTCCTCAGCTTCCTAAACAAACAAAATAAGTTCTGTCTGGTTAGCAGAATTACTTTGCAGTCATGTTTTAATATAACTTTTCATTAATTTTTGTTATGAGGGCTTGTAGAAACTGTGCCTGACTAGTCTTTACCAGATGTTGACACACGCATTTCCTGGCAGGTGAACAATCCAAAGTTAAGGTGTACTAATTGGTTACCCCTACCCTTCCTCTTCCTATCCCAGTCTAGAGGTGCTCATATCAATCAGTTGTATCCTTACTGTTGCTCAGTCATCTATTTGTGTTTAATAAACCATATCCATTTTGTTACCAATTCTGACTCCATCCAGTCCAAGTACGTTTTTAAGTTGGAAAAAAAATTGCATCGCTCTCTTTGTAGCTTCTCACGTATAGCAAGTACATCTAATTAGTAGCTAATTCATGGTGAGGAAGGTGCCAGCTTCAGTTACCAGTCTGTCCTGAGTTAAATTGTACTCTGCCTAGCAGTAAGAAAGGTGATCGTATTGACATGAAAATTTCTAATTTATGGAGCAGGGAAGTTCAATCTTTGTTCTATTTCTTAATTATTGAATGCCTCCAGTAAACATGTGTCTGGATGTTGTATCAAGTAAAAATAACTCATCTTGGCTGTGAGGTCTTTATAGTGGCTGACTTTGTGATATCCATTGCTAAAGTTTTCTAATGAATATGGTTATTTGAAGAGGATCTTAGCATTGTTACTGATCCCTCCCATCCGTCCAACAATCTCTTTGAACCCCCCTACCATCAGGAAGGAGGTACTGTAGCATTAGGACAAGAACTGTTAGGATGGGAACCAGCTTTTTCCCTCAGGCCATAAAACTACTGAACTCCCTGCCACCACATACAGTAAATTTTCATCATATGGTCTCTTCACGTATGATGCACCAGTAGCATTATATGGTTTACTTTTTAACTTGTTTGCACCTTATTATTTATTTGTGGTAATAATTCTTCATGTGTTATGTGTGTGAGTTATATGTACTGTGTTATACATGTTGTCCGGAGGAACATTGTTTCGTTTGGCGGTGTATATGTGTACAGTTGAATGACAATAAACCGAACCTGAACTTTAAAATGGTTTCCCCAGCAAGGAGCTAAGATCCCCAAGAGAAAAGAAAAATAAACGGTGAGACAAATTTAGTTTTGTTGGATGACAGAAAAAGGAAATGGACAAATAACATCAGAAACATTAATTTGACAATTTTGGGCTGCCACATAAATGCAATTAATGACGGTATAATAAAGATACACGATTGTTCTGTGGAGATTTCTCCATCCAAGCATCTAGCCAGTAGAGAATTTAAAACATAAATTTTCTGCCATTCAATCAAAACTTCTTAATGAAATCAATATTTTAAATTCTTCTCAACTGTTCATTCCTTCTACTTTTCTCCTCTTTTCTGAGTTGGTTTAATTTTCTTTTAAATCTAGCTCTACTCAGATAGCAAAATATGTGCAAAGTATAAAAGAAAATCTACATATTCCTTTGAAGAAATTTTGTTTTCTACCCTTTACAAAAATCCTTCCAGATCTGGTAAAATTATCATTAGATCACTTCTTGATTAGATGATTAGTAGGTGAACATTTTCACTAGAGGGTTGTTTCTGCTTTATGTCATGAAGAAAGCTGGTATACTAGAATGCTTTTACTTCTTTTTTAAACACTATGTCTGGGTGAAAGACAGAAGCCTGGATTCCTGACCGAACACTCTTGCCAAGAAGCAGCACTGACAGAAAGTGATGGAAATCTAGGTCTGTGGTCATCTGTTCAATTCCAAGTAGTCTCTACATACATTTTTTCCCAGAGCAGATAGTAATGCTCAGAAATCAACTGGTCTAACAGCTTTATTTATATACAACCAGTGGCCACTTTATTAGGTACAGGAGTGTACCTCAGAAGCTGGCCAAAGGACTGGAATCCAGTGTGGTGTCCTGCTTCTGTAGCCTATCCACTTCAAAGTTTGATGTATTGTGAATTCAGAGATGCTCTTTTGCAACCCTCTGCTGTAATGCATAGTTATTTGAGTTAGTGTCACCTTCCTATCAACTTGAACCAGTCTGGCCATTCTCCTCTGATCTCTCTCATTAAAAAGGCACTTCTGTCCACAGAGCTGCTGCTCTTTGAATGTTTTTTCTTGTTTTATGCACCAATTCTGTAAACTCTAAAGACTGTTGTACATGAAAATCTCAGGAGATCAGCAGTTTCTGAGATACTCAATCCACCCTGTCTGGCACCAACAATCATTCCACGGTCAGAATCACTTAGATCACATTTCTTTCCTATTCTGATGCCTGGCTTGAATAACAACTGAACTTCTTGACCATATCTCCATGCTGGTATACATTGAGTTGCTGCCATTTGATTGGCTGATTAGATATTTGCATTAATAAGCAGGTGTACCCAATAAAGCAGCCACTGAGTGGATTACCTAAATAGTAAAAAAAAAGTTCCTGATAATATTTCTTTTCATAACTACATTAAAAATAATTAAGAATCAAATTAAAAATTACCTAAGCTTAAAGCAAGTATTCTCAAAACAAGCTTTACACTTCATCTTTCAAATGAATCGCAATGATCTCCATTTGCAAAGGTCTCAAACAGAACCTAAAGAGATAACCTCTACACTGTTGAAATAAATATAATTAATACTCTTAGGAAAGCTTTTAAAATATTTAACTTAAATTTTTTGCTTCTAAAATAGATCAATGAACAACAATTCTCTAAGCTTTGCCATCAGTCAAGACTTGCTTTTCTATAGTGTTTGCACCTCCAGGCTAAGCTGAAGATAATTTTAGAAGGATGGTAATACAATTGGAGTTTAATAATCCTGCCCAGTCTTCTTACTGAATCTTCTGTCGTTTTGAATCTATATCATATCGCTGGCATAAAACAAAACAATCTTATTGTAAAATATCACTTCTTTCTTTCTAACAATTAGACATATCCATAAGGTTCATCAGTCACCTCCTTTCAAAACACATAGGCACTTTGATCAATGGCCAACAATGATTTCCTATGTGTGGTAAAGTGTTTTGAAGAAAGATCAGATAAAAATCACATTTTTTTCCCATTAAGAACTAGAAAGATGATTTGGTTGATTTACCAACAAATACCATTTGGGTGAAAAGTGATATCTGAACCAAGTAGAAACCATGCTGACTCTTTTATCTTCTAAATAAATGTGCAAAGCCAGAATTACTGGCATGTAACAAACTTTTAAGCAGCTTTTATGGAGTGATCAAGAGCACATACCTTAACCATAAAGACAATGTGTAACTCCCTCATTGTACTCAAACAGCTACCAATGTTGAAAAATTATCTGCAATAGACCATAAAAACAGGACCTAGAGCTCTTAACAGTCAGATGTGGGAGTACAAGTTCAATTAGGGCTTTCTATCTCTGTGGTAGGCAGAGACTTCTTACCCACAAAGATTTAGAAAACATGTTAAAACAGCTGTCATGCCACATTTATACTGTGACCTAATTGCTCAAACTGTTGTGAAATGCCACATTGTTCATGTTTTTCATTTTAAGATTAGAGGGTGCAAGGTTTATGAAACTTTGTATTGAAGGTCAGTGTTCTCTTGGAATATAGCTAGTAAGTGGAGTGGCTGAGAACTTACCTATAAAAGTCTTTATACTGGAGCTTAAGGTTTCCTTCTTTCCCAAAGAAGTGTACCAACAACGTTGTGTTCATTTCTTTGTTAATTTCCTATAGCAAAGACAGAAACAGGTAATTGACCAGCTTGAATGCAGTGCTCCCAGAAATTCAAAATGCTTAAACACTATGAATGCATTGATGTACTTGACAATCAAAATAGAACATTTTGAATAGTGACACTGATAAAGTTCACAGTCTCTCTCTCTCTCTCTCACACACACACACACACAAATTTTATTTATTTTATAAAACATATTTTACATACTGTATTTATACACAGTAAAACTCACTTAGTCTAGTGCACACACAACTTGGGTGCTGTTAGATGATTACTTATTCTACACTATCAGATATTATTGTATTAATAGCCCAATACACTTTTAAAAAGGATGTTATATAACAGAGCAATAAACTTTCTGCTGAACACATTAAGTTTCAAAGGAGTGTGGGAAATAGAACCAGAAACTGTAGCATGCAGAGCTAGATAATTTTAAGGGCTTGTGAGACTTTTGGCCCTGATGAGTGAGAAGGACCCCAGTGAATGGAAGGCAGCACGGGAGCCAGGGCTTAATTAGATAGATAGATAGATAGATACTTTATTCATCCCCAAGGGGAAATTCAACATTTTTCCAGTGTCCCATACACTTATTGTAGCAGAACTAATTACATACAGTATTTAACTCAGTATAAATATAATATGCATCTAAAATCACCCTCCCAAAAAGCATTAATAAATAGCTTTTAAAAAGTTCTTAAGTAGTTTACTAAAGTGCATTGAGTGGTAACTCAAGCTCAGTCCTAACCCCGGCACTTTAACATGTCTTGCCCCTGAAAGAGGCATGGGACCCAGGGTCCAAATGATAAAACGATGGGCAGGAACCAATACCCCAGAATGTTAGAGAGCTCAGGAATCAGCATATGATGTGTAACATACCAAACCATTGATATTTCCAAGTAGTGGAATAGCAGATTATCAACATTTTATAGGACCTCTAATTTTAGGCAAGAACTACCTCTGAAACATATTTGCAAGAGTAATATCCATGGTACAGTTCATAATATTTCAGTCAAATATTGAATGACATCTGCCATCATAAATTATCACATGGACTATATTCTGGTCAAATTATTTACTTATATTCATTTTGCCACAATCAAATCAGATCAGCTAATTTTTTAAAGATTAAAAGCAAGTCAAAGCTCAACCTGCAACCACAAATTGAATTAAAGTGATTCTGCCCTTTTAAAGTTTACAAATCCCTTGTCTCAAATGATCAATTTTAAAACTATTTATTAAAATGCTTAGCTGAAGAAAAAAAACCTTACAATTCGTTATGTATAAGCAAATAGCATTCACATTTTTATAAATTATTCTACATATTTCAGGATGTTGTATTGGAAAGTTCTGGATCTAAATGAAAAAAATCTCATGCATTTTTCATCAAAGTTCCCCAATATTATAAAAACAAATACCCAATAAAGGAAATGTACATAACTAGTAGTATTTATTCCGAACATTTTTAGGCTACAGATTATATTCAAAATACCAGACTGAATCTTGCTGGTAAATGTCAGTGGTTTAGTGCAAGTTTTGCAAAACACTAACATCTTCAAATAACTAAACACACTGAAATGACCAATCTGTCAGTTCACTCATCTGCTTGACTATATCTTACATATACAGTGGCTTGCAAAAGTTTGGGCACCCCGGTCAAAATTTCTGTTACAGTTACTAAGCAGGTAAAAGATGACCTGATTTCCAAAAGGCATAAAGTTAAAGATGACACATTTCTTTAATATTTTAAGCAAGATTACTTTTTTTATTACAAATCCCTTGTCTCAAATGATCAATTTTACAGCTTTTACAGCTTCAAAATAACAAAAAAGTAAAAGGGCCTGAAGCAAAAGTTTGGGCACCTTGCATGGTCAGTACTTAGTAACATCCCCTTTGGCAAGTATCACAGCTCGTAATCTCTTTCTGTAGCCAGTTATGAGTCTTTCAATTCTTGTTTGGGGGATTTTTGCCCATTCTTCCTTGCAAAAGGCTTCTAGTTCTGTGAGATTCTTGGACCGTCTTGCATGCACTGCTCTTTTGAGGTCTGTCCACAGATTTTCGATGATGTTTAGGTCGGGGGACAGTGAGGGCCATGGCAAAACTTTCAGCTTGTGCCTCTTGAGGTAGTCCATTGTGGAATTTGAGGTGTGTTTAGGATCATTATCCTGTTGTAGAAGCTGTCCTCTTTTCATCTTCAGCTTTTTTACAGACGGTGTGATGTTTGCTTCCAGAATTTGCTGGTATTTAATTGAATTCATTCTTCCCTCTACCAGTGAAATGTTCCCTGTGCCACTGGCTGCAACACAAGCCCAAAACATGATCGATCCACCCCCATGGTTAACAGTTGGAGAGGTGTTCTTTTCATGAAATTCTGCACCCTTTTTTCTCCAAACATACCTTTGCTCATTGCAGCCAAAAAGTTCTATTTCAACTTCAACAGTCCACAGGACTTGTTTCCAAAATGCATCAGGCTTGTTTAGATGTTCCTTTACAAACTTCTGACACTGAATTTTGTGGTGAGGATGCAGGAAAGGTTTTCTTCTGATGACTCTTCCATGAAGGTCATATTTGTGCAGGTGTCGCTGCACAGTAGAACGGTGCAGCACCACTCCAGAGTCTGCTAAATCTTCCTGAAGGTCTTTTGCAGTCAAACGGGGGTTTGATTTGCCTTTCTAACAATCCTACGAGCAGTTCTCTCAGAAAGTTTTCTTGGTCTTCCAGACCTCCACTGTTTCTTTTAACTGCCATTTCTTAATTACATTACAAACTGAGGAAACGGCTATCTGAAAACACTTTGCTATCTTCCAATAGCCTTCTCCTGCTTTGTGGGCATCATTTATTTTAATTTTCAGAGTGCTAGGCAGCTGCTTAGAGGAGCCCATGGCTGCTGATTGTTGGGACAAGGTTTGAGGAGTCAGGGTATTTATAAACCTTTGAAATTTGCATCACCTGGCCTTTCCTAATGATGACTGTGAAAAAGCCATAGCCCTAACAAGCTAATTAAGGTCTGAGACCTTGGTAAAAGTTAACTGAGAACTCAAATCTGTTGGGGTGTCCAAACTTTTGCATGGTTCTCCTTTCCTTTTTTTTTACTCTAAAATTGTACAAAACAAAAATAATACACTAATCTTGCTTAAAATGTTGAAAAGAATGTTTCAGCTTTAACTTCTATGACTTTTGGAGATCAGTTCATCTTCTATTCACTTAACTGTTCAGAGTCACAGAAATTTTGACCAGGGGTGCCCAAACTTTTGCATGCCACCTAATGCTGGCAAAATTTTCTTTCAGATCCACTCCAGATTAGATTTCACTTGCTTGCATGCTTGTGGATTTTATGCAAAGAGAAAGTGTAAGCATTTTGGAAATGGTGACCACGTCCCTGACCTTTACCATGGTAATAGTGGGCTCCCTCACCTCTGCCCCTCTGACTCTCAACACAGGTGCCACCCCCGGGCTGTGTCCTAAGACCCCTCCTTTACTCTCTGTATACCCATGACTGCGTCGTCATCCACAGCTCCAATCTGCTAATTGAATTTGCGGATGGCACTACACTGATTGGTCTAATCTCAAATAGTAATGAAGCGGCCTACAGAGAAGAATTCATCACCCTGCCACAGTGGTGTCAAGAAAACAACCTCTCCCTCAATGTTGCAAAAACAAAGGAGCTGGTTGTGGACTACAGGAGGAATGGAGACAGGCTCACCCCTATTGACATCAATGGATCTGGGGTTGAGAGGGTGAGAGGCTTTTAGTTCCTTGGTATACACATCACCAAGGATCTCATGTCGTCTGTGCGTACTGGCTGTGAGGTGAAAAAGACACAACCGCACTTCTTTCACCTCTGACAGTTTGATATGGTAAGGGCCCCCAAATCCAAAGAACTTTCTCCAGGGACACAATTGAGAGCATCCTGACTGGCTGCACCACTGCCTGGTATGGGAACTGTACTTCCCTCAATCGCAGGACTTTGCAGAGAGTGGTGCAGACAGCCCAGCACATCTGTAGATGTGAACTTCCCACTATTCAGGACATTTACAAACACAGGTGTGTAAAAGGGGCCTGAAGGATCATTGGAGACCCGATTCACCCCAACCACAAACTTTTCAAGCTGCTACCATCTGGGAAACGGTACCGCAGCATAAAAGCCAGGACCAACAACCTCCAGGACAGCTTCTTCCACCAGGCCATCAGACTGATTCATTCATGCTGATACAATTGTATTTCTCTGTTATACTGACTGTCCTGTTGAACATATTATTTATTATAAATTACTATAAATTGCACTTTGCACATTTAGACAGAGATGTAACGTAAAGATTTTTTATTCCTCGTGTATATGAAGGATATAAGAAATAAAGTCAATTCAATTCAATATTAGGCTAGAACTTTGGTGTGTAAATTGGGAATAGATGTACTCAAAGAAATGCACAATGGAAATGTACAAGTTGTTTTGGGAGCACTTGCATGGGGTTCTGGATAATTTGTCCCATTGAAGCATGGAAAGGATGGCAGGGTGAAGAGATATAGAAAATCTAGTCAAGAGGAAGAAAGCAGCAAGTGTAAAGTTTAGGATCAGACGTGGCTCTTAAGAATTACAAGGTAGCCAAGAAGGGGTTTAGGAAGGGATTTAGGAGAGTTAGAAGGGCATATGAAAGGGCCTTCACTAGTTGGATTAAGGTAAACCCCCAGGCATTCTACATGTACAGTATATGGTGCTGACAAAGGATCTTATTTCTTTCCACAGATGCTGTCTGACCTGCTGAGTTCCTCCAGCATTTGGTGTTTGTTACTCTGGATGTCACAATCACATACTCTGCCCCAGGTACTCACAGGCGGGTTGCAGAACACATTCCGCCATCCCTCTCAAGAGTATGCATGTTCCAACCAGCTAGTGTTTCATTGTGGTGGCATTTAACTCCCTTCCTTCCATTTCTGTCTTGTCGAGACTTGACCAAAAGTAGAGCAACATCTATACTGGCTACTTACCACTGTCCTCGCTCCCAGAGAAAAGACTACTATTTAGCCTGATACTGTTAAGGAACGATATTTATTTAGTATTAAGCTACTGTGGCCAAGCTGCTGTATCAGCGTTAGCTTTAGTTTGAAAGTTCTACTTAATGGCCCTGTTGGCCTAACGTTTTTTTGTTTTATTTTTCCGTTATTTCCTGCACAGTTCCCATTAAAGTTAGTGAACTGTTGATACACTTCAGTGCGTCTCTCTCCATCCTGTGGCCATAACCACACACCCTGTCAGCAAATCTCGATCAAATACAATGGACCCAGCAGAGAGAGAACAGCAGACCTTGGCCCTGACATTCACTGGCCAGATAGGAGATAAGTTACAGTCAGTTGAAGCTGTGTTGGGAGAAGTAACTGCAGCAGTATGACAGATACTCTCAGAACGACACACCCAGTACAGACCGAAGCTTGTGGATGAGAAACTAAGATCAGTAGAAGCTGGATTGGCTGACATCTCTCATGTACAGCTACAGCTACTTCCAGAATAGTGAGCCCAGTCTCAGCCCTTGCAGCAACAGTTCAGCAACTCACTGAAGACAGCCAGAATCAGGTGGCAGTAATTACTTCTCTCATAGCCACAGTTTAGCAGCTTACTACCGACAGCCAGAATTAGATGACAACCACTACCACTCTCGCAAATGCGATTCTGCATCCTTTAGCCGTATCAGTCGCACTCCCAGCATCTCCCAGATTGTCCTCTTCAACAGCCTCATCAACCTCAACAATTAAAGCTCCGACTCCCATAACCACTTCAAGAACAGAACTGAGTATTCCTCCACCAGGCAAATACTCTGGTGACCCAGATGGCTGCAGGAACTTTATCACCCAGTATGAGCTGACTTTCCAAGCCCAGCCAGGTCAGTTTGATGATGATGCACATAAACTGGCGCACATAGTAAATCTCTTAGATGGACTCCCACTCAGCCTATTCAATGCTCTATGGGAACAAAATTCTTCTGCGGCCCAGGTGTTTCAGCAATTTCCTGTTGAGTTCAAGAGAGTTTTTGACCTTTCAGTACGGCATCAGGAAGTTGCCCACTGACTCCTGATCTGCACCAAGATGGAGGGACAGTGTCGGACTATGCAGTAAAGGTCTGGATACTTGTGGTGGAGAAGAGGTGGAATGAAAGATTGCCCAGCACTGCCTTCCAATGGGGATCAAGCGTAGGGGTCCAGCAGGAGATTGTAGTGCGTAATGTGCAGGACAGCCTGGATGACCTGATTAATCTGGCCATTGGGGAACTGAGTGGTGTAGGGAAAGCATGTCTTTGGATCACCATTTGTCTTCACTCTCTGCCTCATCACGGGAGAGCCTATGCAAGTAGGTTGCATGTACCTGTCTCAGGAGGAATGAGATCAGCACATGAGGACAGGTTCCTGCCTCTATTGTGGTGATTCAGGACACTTCCCGGCTTCATGTCCCAAGCCCCCAGTAAAAGAGGATACCCGTCAGCAGGAAGGGGAGATCTGACAGGTCGGTTTTCCATGAAAGCCTCTTCCCCTTATTGTGTGATACTCCCAGCTTCCTTGTCACGGGGGTCTCAGAACCATAAACTTCAGGCATTTATCAACTCTGGGGCAGCTGGGAATCTCAGGGATATCCTTGGCTCAAAAACGGGGAGTTCCGACTCAGCAATTGAGAGAAAATATTGATGTCAAGGTCTTGGATGATCAGCCTTTGGGCACCGGCAAGATCCATTTTTTCATAGATTCCCTCCAACTCGTGCTAGAAAGCGACCTTTAGGAACAGCTCTCCTATCTGGTTGATTCACCTGAACTGCCACTGGTGCTCCAAGAGTGGGGAATGCATGCCTGTCCACCTGTCTGGGTCCACCTCAAGCTCCTGGTCGTGAATCCCTTCCTGTGTCAACTGCTACTGTTGGCCTTTCTGGCATTCTGGCTGCATATGCTGACCATCTTGAGGTCTTCAGTAAAAAGAAGGCCACCTCCCCTGCCTCCACTCCAGCTGTTTCCTTCTCTTGTCCTGAAACAGTGGCCATAGAGGGTCCATCAAGGAGGCATTGGCCTTCGGGTTTATCTGTCTGTCAACCTTGTAAGCAGGGGCAGGCTTCTTTTTTGTGAGCAAGAATGATGGCAAGCTCCGTTCCTGCATTGATATCAGCCCTTAAACAACATCACAGTAAAGAACCACTACCCTCTTTCCCTGCTTGCCCCTGCGATCAAACATCTCCAGGAAGCAACCAGATTTTCCAAGACAGATCTGTACAATGCTTATAACCTTGTTCATATCTGAGGTGGAGGTAAGTTGAAGACAGCATTCAACATCTCCACTGGCCACTATAGGATCAAAAGATTGGAGGCTAGCAAATGTTATTCCTTTGTTTAAGAAAGCTAACAGGGATAATCCTGGGAATTATAGACCAGTGAGTTTATATCAGTGGTGGGCAAACATTTGGATAAGGTTCTTAGAGAGAGGATTTACAAGCATTTGGAGAAGCATTGTCTGATTAGCAATAGTCAGCATGGCTTTGTAAGGGGGCAGATCCTGCCTTATGCACCCGATTGAATTCTTCGAGGAATTCTTTGATGAAGGTCAAACAGTGAATGTGGTATAGATGGATTTCAGTAAGATGTTCCGGAAATTTCCCCATGCTAGAGTCAGGAGGCATGGGATTCAGGGAAACTTGATTGTGTGGCTACAGATTTGGCTTGCCCATGGAAGACAGAGGATGATGGTAGATGGAGTGTATCCTTTCTGAAGGTCAGTGACCGGTGGTGTTCCACTGGAACCCCCGCTCTTTGTGATTTTTATAAATGACTTGGACGAGGAAGTGCAAGGGTGGGTTAGTAAGTTTACATATGACATGAAGATTCATGGTATTGTGGATAGTGTGGAAGATTACAACAGGACATTGATAGGACGCAGAGCTGGGAGAGGTGGCAGATGGAATTCAATCTGGAAAAGTGATACACTTTGGTAGGTGGAACTTGAAAGCAGAATACAGGGTTAATGGCAGGATTCTTAGTCCGGAGGAACAGAGGGATCTTGGGATCCATGTCATCAGATCCCTCAAATTTGCCATGCAAATTGATAGGGTGCTTAAGAAGGTGTTTGTTGTATTGGCCTTCATTTGTTGGGGGATTGAGTTTACGAGCTGTGAGTTAATGTTGCAGCTCTATAAAACCCTGGGAAGACCACACTCAGAATATTATGTTCAATTTTGGTTGCCTCGTTACAAGAACAATATGAAAGCTTTAGAAAGGGTGTAGGAGATTTACCAAGATATTGCCTGTATTATAAATCATGTCTTTTGAAGACAGGTTGAGCAAGCTAGGGGTTTTCCTTTGGAGAGAAGGCAGATGAGGGGTGACTTGCTAGAGGTGTATAAGAGGATAAAAGGTGTAGGTTGAGTGGACAGGCACAGACTTCTCCCTGTGGTGAAAATGGGTAATACAAGATATTTGTTGGAAAGTATAGGGAGAATGTCTAAGGCATGTGTTTTTACAAAGAGAGTAGTAGTTTATGTGGAATGCCATGCCAGGGATGGTGTGAGAGGCAGATACCTTAGGGGCATTTAAGAGACTCTTAGATAGACATATGGGTGAAAGGAAAATGGAGGGTTTGGTGGAAGGGAAGAGTGAGATTGATCTTGGAGTAGATTAAAATGTAAGCACAATATTGTGGGCTTTGATTGTGCTGTATTGTTCTGAGTTCAAATTACTGAACAGTGTTTTAAGCGTATCTTTGTTAATTTTAGGTTGTGGGTCACTGCAGAGTTATGTTCTGCTTTGCTCAGACCATTCCACAGGAGTCAAGAGTGTTTCGGGCTAGTTAGGTAGGCCTTTTTCACTTGCACCTGACATACAATGAAGAGTTGAGACCAAAGGTGCTAACTCTGGCTGACAAGATCTAACCATATGATCTGGCTCATTATGAATGCATGCCTTTTAGCCCAAAAAGTTTATCTTCCCATTTCCAGGATTTCTGATTTTTATTGTCAACATTTAATAGACTTTATAATCATTTACAATGGAATTTCCCTATGCAAAAAAAACTGCACATGAATCCACTTCTCGACTCTAGACATACTACAGAAGATAAAATACAGTGGATTCCAGTTAATGGACACATCGGGACCAATGCATTTCGGCCCAATTAAGCTGTTGTCCTAAAAAGCCGAAGTTTCATGGTAAAAAAAAGGTAAAAAAAATTAAAAAAGGTATTAAAAAAGATAAATTACCATTTAACTGAGTAACAAATTCAAATGGTTCAATTTAATTTCAGAGAATGTATACAGTATACAACCTGAAATTCTTAATCTTTGCAGAGTATAATTGTGTATTTAAATGAAACACAGGCAAATTAGAATGCTATCAATACTACTACTGTAGTATAAAACTGTGTATTAGTTCCTAATAATTAACAATGGAAGAATTAATCCAGTGTACATAGCTGTGTTCCTTTGACTGCAAATGAACAAAATCAACAGACACCTTGTGCAAATAATGCATACAATGCTTTTGATGAATGCATCCTCCAAATCTTCATTTTCATTGTAATATTCAACATGATTGTCAACATTTTCAAATTCTTCGTTGAACTTGTTGAAGTTGTGGCATCATTTCATTTTCACTCCTGGCCATGTTTGGCTTCTCCAAGCCTGGATCCTTGAAAGCGCAATGAGCACAACAGTTCTGAATTGTCTTACTGCTTATTTCTTGCCAACTATCAGTGACAAAATTACTGCTTTTTGAATACAAACACATGCAACTGCTGCTATTTAAAAACTGATTGCTCTAAGCACAGTGTAGCGTCTAATGGCCACACGAGTGCATGTGACTGACGCTAGTTAGAATCTGTTTGGCAACAGTCTCCTGCCCTAACTAAGTGGCGTAGAAAGGAAATCCCGCCTACTTTCTTGATTTGTTTTTGTTTTTTAAGAGTTGTCCCAAATAAGTAGCACCCTTGATTAACTGATGGCCCAATTAACTGGAATCCACTGTATTCCTAAAATTTGAGAATATATAACAATTATAAACAGCAGAATCAAATAATATTTAAGAAAAAATGTCATAGTCAATAGATGGATGACCTTTCAACATAGTTTCCAATTAGTCCCAAAATTAACTGGCAAGATCACAAAACATTCCTTTTTATCAGAAATGTTACAATTTAAAATTATAAGCTTCAATATTGGAACAGCATGGAAATGTTGAAGATCACAGTTAAATAATTTACAAGTTATGTGTGATTGAGAAACAGCACATGCAAAACATATCCAAAACTGGAGATTCATACTGCTCTCAGAGTATATCTGATTGCTGTCGTGGGACTGCAATACTTTGCTACAGACAGGCTGAATAGACCATCTTGTCCACCTGTACACCTTTGTGTTTCCTCATACCAGCAGCTAAGATCTCCGAATGGCAAAAATAAAACAGATAGTAAAATGACCATGTGAAATTTACAGGACAGATAAATGGACCTTCATTATTAATTCTATTTCTCTCTGAGTGACCTGCCAATGTGTCCAAATTTTCTCTGCTGCAATTGGCACAAATTATTGCAAGTGATTAAAGCCCACTGTTTTGCCACGTAAGTAGCCTGTAATAAAAATATTAAAACTCAAACTGGGGCTTCTCTCACAAAACCTAATATTAATTAAATTTATTCTTGGCTTAGAGCCACTGGAGTTTCAGGAAAATTATTACTCACTTTGTCTGCCAAAATCTCATGAAACATTGCCCTATTTAAATAGCAACTCCAAATTTGCACACAAACTATAACATACACGATTAAACTTCCAATATATTACAAAAGAACACAAAAAGCCATGGTTATTAAGGGATAATTTGGGCCTTTTAATTTTAGGATGTAGGTTTTTTTTGCAAATGGTAGGTTTCTATTTACAAGGATTATTATCTAAATACTTGAAATGGATAGTAGTACAATGGAAAATAAACCTTCCGTACTAGATCTACAGTACTGTGCAAAAGTCTTAGGTACATGTATATAGCCAAGGTGCTTAAGAACAGTATTTGTTAACATGAAATGGAGAGTGAGTTTGTAAATCTGGCAGAAGCAAAGGATTTTGGGAATGGTGAGGGTGGAGCGCCGCGGGAGGGGTGTGGGACAAGTGGCATAGGAGTGGTTGGGGTGGGGGAGGGGGTTTGGTAATGCAGGTTCAGACTCACCCAGTTCTGAGATACCAGGCAAGGTCAGTTGAAACTAATCAATTGGTTTATTGATCATTACAGAATGTCTGGTACTTTCCACTCCCTACCCCTTTTCCCAACCATGATGCCCTTATCCCTAACCCCTTCCCACTCTCAATCCGTTATAGAGACCCATATTGGAATCAGATTTATCATTATTCACGTATGTCATAAAATTAGTTTTTTTTTTGCAGCAGTACAGTGCAATACATAAAATTTTCATAGTATTGTATAAAACATTTACTTAGCTTTAATGGATCACAGCAAAATGTTCTATGACGGCAGCAATATTATTTTTATGACAACAATGCTTGTCATAGATTGCTTAAATGTTTATGTTTCAGGTTAGTTGTTGTTCCTTTTTGTGCCTTGTGATGCATTGAGCGGCATTTTTGCCGTTCCAATAGCATTTGACTTTTTTTATGAGGCCAATTTGCTAGCTCAGCGCTCAACCCTGCACGGATGGAAAGCGTACAAGGTGCTGGCTGGATTCTCCTCGAAGTCCGGTGCTAGTGCCAATACACCACCAGCTGGCATTCAAACCAGGCATTATATAAAATTTGGCTCGATGGGCTAAATGGCCTAATTCTGCTCCTATGTAAAATAGTTTTAAATGAAAATGCTACACCATAGTTTTGCAAAGCCCATCCGGTTCCTTACATGTTCTGTGTATAGCAGCCAATGAGCTTGATTGCATGGAGGCTGAAGTAATTCTTTCCAAGGTTGAGTGGAGCCCCAGGACAACAGCAGTGGTCCCAGCAACCAAGAAGAATGGGTCTGGGACAGGATCTATGGTGATTTTAAGATCAAGATCAACATCAATCCAATACTGAAAGCAGATCAATACCCTTCTGACCAGGGGAGAAGATATCTTTTCAAACCTTTCTGGAGGAAAACTCTTCAGCAAAGTGGAATGTGCCTGAGGCCTATCTACAGATGGAGATAGAAGAAGAATTCAAAGTGTTTCTCAGCATAAACACTCACAAAGAAGGGCTTTATTGCTATAATAAGCATATTTTTGGAATAGCATCTGCACTTGCACTCTGGCAGAAAGATATGGACCAGGTGTTGCAAGACTGTCCAGACACTCAGTGTTACCTGGATCACATCTTTGTTACCGGTAAGGATGACAAGGAACATCTCCAAAATCTCACGATAATGTTTAAAAAAAAACCAGAAGACAGAAAGTCTGGATGAGCCTTGAGATTCACAATCTGTTGAAGGCCAGATAAGAGGCATTCAAGTCTCCTGACGAAGAAAGTTACAAGAGGTCCAGGTACGATCTCCAGAAAGACATCTCACAGGTGAGATGGCAATTCTAGATTAAACTTGAATCAGTGAAGGATGCTTGACAGTTGTGGCAGGGCTTGAATGCTATCAGCTTTTATAAAGTTAAATCAAACAACATAGGCTTCGCTTCCAGATGAGCTCAATAGCTTCAATGCTCACTTTGACCGTCAAAACATGGAGGAACCTTCACGAACTCCCAAAGCCCCTGATGATCCTGTGATTTCAGTCTCTAAGGCTGATGTGTGAGCAGTCCTCAGCAGGTAAACCCCTGAAAAGCACTTGGCCTGGAGAAGTGCAAAAGACCTGTGTTGATGAACTGGCTGGAGTGCTCACTGCAATCTTTGAACTCTCACTTTGGTAGTATGAGGTAACGACCTGCTTCAAGAAGGCTTCAATTATATTGGTGCCTAAGAAGAACATGGTGACCTGCCTCAAAGACTATCATCCAGTAACACTTAAATCCAGAGTGATGAAGAATTTTGAGAAGTTGCTGGTGAAACTTATCAACTCCTGCCTGAGAAGTGACTTGGATCCACTCCAATTTGCCTACCAGAGCAACAGGTCCACAGCAGATGCCATCTCATTAGTTCTTCACTCAACCCTGGAATATCTGAACAGGATGTTCAAATGACATACAATGCTATCATTCATTCAAAACTAATTGAAAAGCTCCAAGTCCTTGGCCTCAATACCCCCTTGTGCAATTGGATTCTTGATTTGCTCACTTGTAGACCCCGGTCAGTTTGGGTTAGCAACAATATCTCCTCCACAATCTCCATCAGTACAGGTGTACCACAAGACAGAGTGCTTAACCCCCTGCTCCACTTGCTTCACACTTATGACTGTGTGGCTAAGCACAGCTTCAATGCCATATTCAAGTTTGCTGATGACACCACTGTCAAAGGGCAAATCAAAGGGAGTGATGAATCAGCATATAGGAGGATAGGAGGGAGATTGAAAATCTGGCTGAGTGGCACCATAACAACAACTTCTTACTCAATGTCATCAAGATGAACGAGCTAATTATTGACTTCAGGAGAAGGAAACCAGAGGTCCACAAGCCAGTCCTCATCAGAGGATCAGAGGAGAGGGTCAGCAATTTCAAATTCCTCGGTGTTATTATTTTGGAGTATCTGTCTTGGGCTCAGCATGTAAGTGCAATTATGAAGAAAGCATGGCAGCACCTCTACTTCCTTAGGAGATGGCAAAGATTCAGCATGATGTCCAAAACTTTGACAGATTTCTATAGATAAGAAATGAAACGTATATTAACTGGCTGCATCACAGCCTGGAATGGAAAATACCAATAACCTTGAACAGAAAATCCTACCAAAAGTAGTTGATATAGCCCAGTCCAACATGCGTAAAGCCCTCTCCTTCACTGAGCACATCTACATAAAACACTGTCGCAGGAAAGCAGCATCCATCATTAGGGACCCCCACCATCCAGAAGATGCTCTTTTCTTGCTCCTGACACCATCAGAAGGTACAGGAGCCTCAGGTCTCCTACCATCAGGTTCAGGAACAGTTTGTACCCCTCAACCATCAGGGTCTTGAACCCTAACCTCATTCAACTTCACTTGCCCCATCACTGAAATGTTCCCACAACCTATGGACTTACTTTCAAGATTCTTTATCTCATGTTCTCGATATATATTGGTTATTTATTTATTATTTTCATTTCTTTCTTTTTGTATTTGCAGTTTGTTGTCTTTTGCACACTGATTGAGCGCTCATGTTGGTGTGGTCTTTCATTGATTCTGTTATGGTTATTACTCTATAGAGTTATTGAGCATGCCTACAAGAAAATTATGCACTTTGATAATAAAGTAGATCCGATGTAACAAGTGTGAATTCTTTAAAGTAACCATCACTTACTTTGGTCACACCATTGATGCACAAGGATTATACAAGTGTGCTGAGAAAGTTCGAGCAGTGGTGGATGTCCCAAGGCCAAAGTATGTGTTGCAGTTGTGGTCCTTTTTAGGATTTGTCAACTACTATAAGAGGTTCCTGCCAAACTTGGCTACTGTGCTCCACCCATTGAATACATTACTACTGATCAGGAAGAAATGGCAGTGGGCAAAACAGTGGGAGGTGGCTTTCCAAAAGGTAAAGGAGATAATGACGATATTGTAATCACACATTATGATCCATGTCATCCAGTGAAGCTTGCCATGCACTGTTTAGGATGTCAACACATCCAGAAGAAAGAAGTCCAGAGCTGTCAGAACCACTTCCTGCAGTCCCACAGTCAGCTTCGACAACTACCAGGGAGGAGGACAGAACCTTCGATTGATTCACTGCCGCAGTCTCACCTGCCACGTAGAGTGACCACCCTGGCCAGGAAAGACATTATCCCACAAGAGTAATAAATTCTCCAAAGTGATTAAATCTTTAGGTCTGAATGGAACAATTTAAAATTTACTATAGTGTGGATCTTGAAACGGTAGGTATATTATATAGTATACTGTGTGTATGTGTAAGTTGAGATGTATTCTAAATTGTCTTGAAGTTTATACAGTAGCTAAGCAAGGAGGAGTGCAGTGTATTTAACATTTCAGTAATATTTGAGTAATAATTGTAAATATATCACTTGACTAAGCATTCTTTGTTGTTTACATAATGCATTGCGGGTTATAAGTAAAGGTTCATGGATGGCATGTTATGTATGTGAGTGCCTTACTCAAAGTGAAAACAAACATGCACGAGTTATCTCCTGGCTCTGCGTTTTTATTTACATTAGTTATATGTTTTGGTGTTAGAAAACATAACAAATTACATCAATAAATTTGAGCATTGGACAAATAAGATCAGAGCTTTTCCTGTTTTCTATTTAGATCCCTGGAACATTATCAAGAAACAGACAATTTACGATTTTATTTTATGTGTTTATGTTATGACTGTAACACTCTGTTACAGCCATTTTAAATAAAAGTTAAGCTAAGCCAATAATAAACTGCAATGAATGTCAAACAATTTCAAGCCACCCAGAACTTAAAAGTCAGATGAACATATTTTCAGTAAAATGACTGCTGAGATAATGAAGTGCAAAGAATCTATGCCTACTATATGAAGTTGTCATCATCTTGATTTCAGTGACCTATACAATGTTAACTATCGCTATTGTGTATTACAATAATCCCTAATTTTGTATCTGTTATGAAACACAGTCAGCTAGTTGAAAAATGGTAGCCTACTCCTCTTAAAGGAAGATTTGGTGTGTGTGCTGGAACCAGTCTATAGGTCTTGGAAGCCACGGATGAATCCTCTGAGAGAAGGCCCCTGATGTGCCTAAATAGTCAACAGATGGGAGAAGTGAGTATGGGGAAGAAGGGAAGCATTCTTGACACACACTAAAGTGACATTGGAAGTAAACTACCATCATAGTCAATATGATGAATCAAGCTGCAAGGAAGTACATACTGTCCTGCAAGAGGTCCCAAGAACACACAACGATTTCTCCTTAAGGCTGCACATTGCCTTAACTCTCCTACTAATGATCTCTCTATTCATCACTTGCCACCAATCATTTCACAAATTATAAATCAGCTACTCAACCATCATCCAAGCACATTGTGCAAAACTCACTGATATATGTCGTTTAATCTCACCTCCCAACAAGTTGTGGTGATATAAAAACTCATCATTCTCTTCCAGCTCTGCTGCTCACATCACTTTCTCTTACCATAAAGTTTAATGGGAACATTAGGTGGGGGGGGGGGGGGGGGCTTCTTCATGCAGAGAGTGGTGGGAGTGTGGAATGTGCTGCCAGATCAAGTGGTGAATGCGGGCTCACTTTTGACATTTGGGAGGGGCTTGGGTGGGTGTATGAATGAGAGGGGTTTGAAGGGATATGGCCCAGGTGCAGGTCAGTGGGACTAGGCAGAAAAATGGTTCGGCACAGCCAAGAAGGGCCAAAAGGCCTGTTTCTGTGCTGTAATGTTCTGTGGTTCTAACCCTAGCCTGCACCTTTCTCCTTTCAGATTATTACATCATGCAGCTTGATTCCCTTCCTTTTCCCACTGCTTTATGCAGCCCACTAACACAGAAAGATAGATACGTATGGGCTTCTACTTGCTAAGCAAAATAAAAACAAAAATGAAGACTTACTGTTGTTTGATCAGAAATCTACAGCCAACATCTAAGGTGCTACTCAAGGCAGAAGTTTCAGCAATTATTTGACGTGAGTACCAGGCAAGAGGTTAAAGGAACCCAAAGATCAGATCTCTTGAGTATTGTGCTACAGATTCAGATGGGAGGAGTCATCAACTGAGAAACCTCTTTTCTCTTTCCCATTTTGCTTTGCTATATTCACAAGAACACAAACTCTCCGTGCGATCTCTCTCTTTAATTTAGGTAAATAACTATGGCTAGGATATTGGCACTAATCTCTGGGAGTACAGCCCTGTACTGACAACGTGAACAGAATAAATTTATTCCAGGCATAACGACCTTCAATTTTGTGATCTCTGCAGCTGATCAACAGCTCCCTTTGACAATAAGGCTGAGACTGTGAAAACTTTGGGAATGATATGTTCAATTACTAGAATAATTGTTTAAAGTACAACATAGAATGTAACAGCATAGAACAGGGCTCTTTGCCCCATGATATTGTGCCGACCACTTAACTTACTCTGAGATCAATCTAACCTTTCCCTCCACACAGCCTTCCATTTTTCTATCATCTATGTCCTTATCTAAGTGTTTCTTAAAAGCCTCCTAATGTATCTGCTTCTACCAACACCTCTAGCAGGGTGTTCATTGTGCCCACTCATAATAGCCATAAGAAAAAATCTCTGGCTGTCCACTCGATCGATTGAGGGGCTTCCACGGCCTTCGGTCTCTTTCACCAACTTACTTCTCAGCACTTTACTTCATTCCTTCCCCTTCAGGTTTCACTTATCACCTTGTGTTTCTCTCTCCCTTCCCCTCACCTTTTAAATCTGCTCCTCAGGCTTTTTTCTCCAGTCCTGCCGAAGGGTTTCCGCCTGTATTGTCAACTGTACTTTTTTCCATAGATGCTGCCTGGCCTGCTGAGTTCCTCCAGCATTTTGTGTGTGTTGCTCGGATTTCCAGCATCTGCAGGTTTCCTCTTGTTTATGATTGGATTGCCTCTTAAATGTTGTTTCAGTTTTACATATTCCTCTTTTGTCAGCTATAAGGTAACATCAGTTTTGCACCATTTGATAGCAAGATTTATCTATTCCCTTTACTGTGAGTTATAAAGCCCAGTGTGATACTACACTATGTATGAATTCAAGCAGGCTTGGTAAGGCTTTCTGGTCCATTCTTCTGCATTTCACAGCACAGTCCTAAATCTTTCAATAATAATGTTTGCTATGTATCAAAGTGGTCCTTCAAGAAATGAGTGAAGTTGTTCTTTAAAAAATATGGCAGTACTTTAACACATTTACCTAAAGTCAATACATATCTACATAGTAACATCAGGCCTGTGTACATTCAAATATAATTTTATATTCTTTAATTTGTTAACTTCTTTACCCTCAACATTAACATTTTTTTAGGATCCCCTGAATGTTCGGAAAACAATGTGTGATGTTTCATATCATAATTATTGTCAAATGACATGTTTAAGATAGAATGTAGTGAGCACAAAATGGGAGATATAATGGAAAGGTAAAATAGAAGAAAAGGTTAAGACTGAGATGCTAAGACAGAAAATGAGGGTTAAGAAAATATAACACGTTACAGACAGATAGTGTTTTCACAAATAGTAAAGTCTATTTGAATTAAGCACCAAGAAATTTGTAAATGTTGATTAAAAAAATGAAGACATGACCATTGTTATATTGTTACTCTACAGTAATTAAGATATTTCAGAATAACTGGGCAAGCAGCAGCAGTAGAAATACGACGCTATGCAGGAGGGAAGAAAACAGCCCTTTCAAAAACAAGATTTTGAAGAGGTTTTCACTGGCTGGAGTCTAATCTCCAAGCTTTTGATTCTATGGAAAGAAGAATTGATCTGAAGAATGTTGCTGGCATGGCAGGGTTTGACCCAATGCCAAAATAAATAACTTAAAATCTGTTTAATGTTGTAAACTATTAGTTTAATACCAGTGTGCATTAACTTTCTGTGGACAAATAAAACAAACTCTTCTACCAATACAATGTGAGGGGTCTGCTCTTAAAATCAACAGAGCTTTTTTTTATTGTTGGCAATAAATCAAGCTAACAAACTCACTAAATGTACTTGGACTAACTCCTAATTGCTGAAAGATGTAAATATTTTCAAATGTATTATACATGAGGATCACAGAAGATTTATAACACAGGACGGCATTCACTGTCTTTGTCAGTTAGTTGAAAAACCTTACCTAGCCTAATCCCAGTTTTTGGTCATCACTCTGAAAAGTTTTAATTTTAATTTTTAATTTAGATATATAGCTCCGCAACATACTCCTCTGACCCAACAAGCCACATCACTCAATTTGTAGCCATGAGCCCAATGAACCTACTATTCCAGGAAACTGTAGCACCTGGAGGAAACCCACATGGTCACAGGGAGAACTCCTCACTGACAATGGTGGGAACTGAACTCGGGTTGCTGGTGCTATAACATTGTTATGCTAACCACTACACTACCATGCAAATTCAAGGATTCTTTTTTAAATAGGATGAACGTTTTGGTCTCTATCACCCTTTCAGGCAAGAATGTTCCAGACCCCTTGCCATGCTCTAGATAGGGAAATGACCAATAAATCTGTGTTCCCTGGATTTTGACCACTCTGCTAAGGAATGTTGGTTCTTCCTAAATTTTAAACACCTTAATTGAATCTCTCCTTGGCCTCCTCTTTCCTAAGTAAACAACCCTGTCTATCCAGTCTTTTTTCACAGATAAAATTTTCCATTTCCTGGCAACATCCTCATGAAACTGATCTGTACTCTCTCTGCCCTGTTTATCATGCTGCACTCGATATGCTGGCTGTGTCCTAAGTGTTATATACAGTTCCAACACAACCTCCATTTTCTTATATTCAATACCTTGGTTACAAAAAATAGCAAGCTGTAAGCCTTGCAACGCACGCAAGGCGCTGGAGGAACTCAGCAGGCCAGGTAGCATCTATGTAAAAAAGTACAGGAAGGTTTCGGCCTGAAATGTCGACTGTTTACTCTTTTCCATAGATGCTGCCTGGCCTGCTGAGTTCTTCCAGTATTTTGTGTGTGTGTTGCTTGAATTTCGGGCACCTGCAGATTTTCTCTTGTTTGTAAACTGTAAGCCTTTTAAACTATATTATTGCTCTGTTCTGTAACATTTATGGCTGTATGGACAAACAAGGTTCCTATTGCTCCACACCTCTCTATATGCCCACAATTATGTCTATCCCTTTGCCATGTTGTGCTTCACCAAATGCATTTTCTCACACTGCTCCAGATGGAGTTTCATTTATTTACTTTCTATCCAAGTGACCAGTCAATTCATTTATTCAAATCAATTACTCAATCTGAAGCAAGGGTTTCCAATGCCAGACTTCTTTCCCTCAGTTTTCCAAGGACCTCTATCTGTTCCAGATCCACACCAAATATTCTGCTGGTTGAATGGTATTGGGAAGATTGAATAGTAGCCTTGGGAAATAGAAAGGAGATATTATGATGGGACAGGGAAGCATTGTGTAATGATCTATGAATCACGAAAGAATGGAATTGCCAAGGATGGAGTAAATAAAATGACTACGTTCAGTAAAATTCAAATAAGCATTACAGTTTTTTACAATTAAAAAATGATAAACTATGAGATGTAAAAATGTTTAAAATGTTACAAAATTATTTATAATATAATATTTAAACATTTTCCTCAGGAGTAAACACCAGACCTGACTAGAAATGGGTCAACATACAAAAATGCTGGGAAAGAAAGCACTTTTGTGTAGTTCACAGTGTTTAAATTTGCTGCTCAGCTTTCATAATGTTATAGTCAATTTAAATCCCCATCTGATATTTGACAAATCTTAATGAAGAATACTTAAACTTTGCCGTTGAAATTTTGTTTTCTTAACTGACAAAAAGAGTATAAAGAAACAAACCTTTATTTTTCTGGATAAAACTAAAATTTCCCACTTTCCCTCCAGTAATAATGTACCAGAATTATAGACTTAATTGAAGGATAAGCATGTTTCCAAATCCTTACCATAAAAGTAATCCACTTCCTTCAGCACTGAACTTCTGGATTTCATTGTCATGGGTTAGTTATACATGACAAATAAAGGAATGTTGGATATAAAACAATATTGTTATAAACCCCAGGATTGCGGCACTTTTATAGTTTCAGATGGTTATGTCTCATCTTAACACTTTCTAACTTTGAATTTCATCTTTTAGAAACTTTACCCTTACTTGTTAGATTGTAATATTTGGCACTTATTACACCATCCATTAATGCATTTCACTCCATGAGCTACCAACTTACATAAAATTCATTGAAGTACATTTGGTTACAAAATAATGTATTATATCATGTCAAACTTTAACTAGAATCTCATTAAACTTGTATATGGCAATACACCAATAAAGCTTGTTTCAGTCACTTCAAAGAAAAGCTGTATTTAAGCATTCAGGCAGATTGAAACCCAATGTACTAAATGTGAAAATGGTTGTCTATTTGTGTTGAGAGTTTTTTCGGAAATTAATTTTCATTTAAGTTAATGACTACAAATGATATTTCAAAAGCCATGAAGAAAAATCAGTGCTATGTCTGGTAATCATTAAAATAATTTAACAGTTTTGACTAATTAATATAAAAAAATTATATTATTTTGGCCCAGATATCAAAGCAGTAATGATGGTGGTACCACTGGAGTCTACTAACTACTATCTGAAACTGACAGCATCCACTCTGAGATTTTTGCGATACATGTTCAGATGTGAAAATCCAGGAGCTATTGTCAGTGCTAAAAAGCAAATTGCTGGAGGAACTCAGCAGGTCAAGGTGTAAAAAGATACAAGATTGAGACCATGTATCAGGACTCAAAGCAGTCAGTGGTTTTCTCACCGATTCAGTACAAACCTGCTGACTGCAGTTCTAACTCAACACAGGTCAACAAGAGAGCAGGAACTGTCTGCAACTGAACAAAGAATCTCATCCAAAGAGGAGGTAAAGAGTATTTCACAGTTAACTTTGGTAGGAAAAAGTAATTTTAAGTCTCTCTTAGAAACGTGTTAATGAGTTATTAACTTAAAATGCTTTTTTACAATTACTTTGAGATTTTTTAACTCTGATTATTAATTTAGATAAGCGTTTAAATGTGTAGTTCTTTAAAATTCTGAAATTCGCAAATGCATGTGAACACCATGCTGCACTGTCTCTTGCATCTCCTCTCTTGGACTGATGCAACAGGCAAACCCATAATTTGAGGCCTAGTTTTCACTACAACTGAGGTCACACAACTCCTCCACTGCCTGTCTTTCCAATAAACAAAGGAAACAGACTTGCAGCATTTTACATTATAAATGTCCAACAGGGTCTTATGATCTCAAGAGAAACATCCAAGACAAGCACTCGCAGTTGGACTGTGCACCGACTCCAATGCCTTTCTGTAGCAGGCAGTTACACTGTTCACACCAAGTCCAGCTCCTCCACCAACGAGAAGCTCTGTGATGGGATAGACCTGCAGTACTTGAGGTTTTTAATGTCCAGATTGTCCTGCGATCATAAAAATGATGCTTAAAAGAAGATTTTTGGTTGACCCTTCAAAGGTAGCTGTGTCTGAACATGCTGCCATCCTACAGGAATTCCTTATAACAGTGGTGTGCAGAAGGGTATCTCTGAATGAGCAACATTTTGGATCTTGAAGTGGATAAGCTACAGTGACAGAAGACCACAAACCTACACTCAGTGGCCACTTTATTCAGTACATGAGTTACCTAATAAAGTAGTCACTGAGTGCAAGTCCTGTTGCATTCTTTGAAGATCAATTCCTCCGTTATAAAGTTAAGAGTAAATATAGAATATAGATAACCAAAGATATGGTCCACCCTTAAGCCCTTCTTCTCAAAGCTTAAATCATTTCAAGACTGTATTGTTTTTAATTTCAAAAATCCACCTATACAAAGCACAAACATTTTAATAGGATACAATCCCTTATAATTGGATTATCCATCAATGTAGCAATAAGAATAGAGTTCCAAATAGCTGAAGTTGGAGAAATATGCTATACATTTAGAATAATTATCATGAGGGCACAATATTTCAAAATGCTTGCACAAGAATTTTTCAGCCACATTATTGAATGATAAAATTAACAAAGAAATATAGCTCCATGTTACAAGCAATTTTAATTCCATAGAAATTAAGTGTTACCATAAGTGCTTATTATTAAAATGAAAGAAACTAAACCATAATTCCTGGAATAAGTACCAGTGAAACTAAAAGTGGAAGTTTAGAAGCTAGAATATAAGAACCTTATATTTCAATAATATTGCCTCTCATTCATATAAACCCCATTGAGTACAGACCCAACCTGTTCAATTTCTCCCATGAAAATCCTCCATATCCAGGGTCATCTCAATGAAACTTCTTTAAACTACCTCCAATGATAGCATCTCTTTTTAAAATTATTCACTGTATTCCACATGTGGTTTCACTTGTGCCCTGTACAATTGTAGCAGGACTTTCTACTTTTATACTCCAAACATCATTAAATAAAAATCAGCACTCCATTAGCATTTCCAGTTGCCTGTTGCACCTGTGTTTGATGTACAAAGACCACCAAATACCTATGTGCCACACCTTTCTGTAGACTCGCTCCATTTAAATAATAATTTGCTTTGTTATTCTTCTTTCTAAAGTGAAGTTCACATTTTCCCACATTATATTTCACTTGCCAATTTTTCTCCCAACCAGTTAACTTATCAATATCTCTATAAACTGTTTATATCCACCTCAGAGTGTGCTTCCCTACTCACCTCTGCCAATGTGACTAAAAGACTTTCAATTTCTCTAAATCCTTAGTCCCAGTACTGAACCCGATGACACCCATTGTTCAGTTGAAAACAACCAATTTGTTTTTATTTCTGCTTTCTGCATGATAGCCCATACTCTGCACACATTAACATCAATACCATGAGTTCCTGTCTTGCAAAGTAACTTTTTTTGTGTGATACTATATTGAAGGTTTTTAAAAAATCCAAAAATATCACATCTACTAGTTCCCTTTTATCAACTTGGGCTCATTCCTCAAAGAACAATAAATTTGTCAGACATGATTTTCTCTTCATATAGACAAATATTCTGCTGTCAACACTTTAATAACTGATTCTCACATTTTAACAACAATAGTTTTTGTCTAATTGGTCTGATTTTTGATTCCAACCTTTTTGGTAAGCTCATTGCATGGGGAGTCTATCATAACTGTATTTCTATATAGTCTAAGGGGGTTGGAAGATGGAAGATTAAAGTTTACAGTTCGAAGTAAATTTATTATCACAGTAGATATATGTCACCATATGTAACCCTGAGATTCATTTTCTTGTGGACATACTCAATAAATCTATAATCAAATAATAGCCATGATAGAATCAATGGAAGACCGCACCAACTGGGTGTTCAACCAGTGTGCAAAAGACAACAAACTGTGCAAATAAAAAAATAAATAAACAATAACAATAAATATATAAGCATTAAGTATCAAGAACAAGAGATGAAGAGTCCTTGAAAGTAAGTCCATAGGTTGTGGAAACATTTCAGTATTGGTGCAAGTGAAGGTGAGTGAAATTAATGCCTTTGGTTCAAGATGGCTGAAGGATAATAATTGTTCCTGAATCTGGTGGTGTGAGTCCTGAGGCTCCTGCATCTTCTTCTTGATGGCAGCAGTGAGAAGAGATCATGACATTAGTAGAAGGAGTCTCTGATGATGGGTGCTGCTCTATGTAGATATGCTCAGTGGTAGGGAGGGCTTCACTGTGAAGGACTAGGCCATAATCACTACTTTTTGTAGAATTTTCCATTCAAGGACATTGGTGTTTCCATACCAAGCTGTGATGAAGCCAGTCAATATACCCTCCACCACATATCTATAAAAATTTGTAAAAGTTTTAGATGTCATGCTGAATCTTTGCAAACTCCTAAGAGAGTAGAGGCTCTGCGGCACTTTGTAAATACACTTGTGTACTAGGCCCAGGCCATATCCTTCAAAATGAAAACACTAACGAATTTAAAGTTACTGAACTCTCAACCTCTCATCCTCCAATGAGTACTGGCTCATAGACCCCTGGTTCCTCCTGCTGAAGTCAATAATTTTTTGATCTTGCTGACAGTGAGCAAGAAGATGTTTTCAATCTCCTTCCTGTATGCTGATTCACCACCATCTTTGATTTGGGCTATAACTGTGGTGTTGTCAGCAAATTTGAATATGGCATTGGAACTGTGCTTAGGCACACAGCCATAAGTGTAAAGTCAGTAGAGTAGGGGCTAAGCATGTAGTGTTGTATTGCACCTGTGCTGATGAAGATAGTGGAAGAGATGTTGTTGCCAATCTAAACTGACTGAGGTCTGCAAGTGAGGAAATCGAGGATCCAATTGCACAGGGAGGTATTGAAACCAAGGTCTTGCAGATTATTGATTAGTTTTAAGGGATGATGGTACTGAATGCAGAAACTACATCTGCTGCATCCATCATCTCTGCGATCATTTCTTTTGGGATCTTAAGATGTAAACCATCAGGTCTAAAGGACCGATAAGCTTGTAGTGCCACGAGTTTATGCAATATTAATTCTCAAGTACGGTGATAGTACTTTAGCCTGCACCCATATACTTCTTTTACCACCTAATGTAAAAAATGATGTAAAACCTAATTTTTCTGCCATTTCCTTATTTTCCATAAGTGTGTGATAGTTTAAAGAATAACAATTCGAACGGTACAGCTTGCTGACTGAAATGCAATTCATATTTCACCCTAACATGAATCCCATTTAATGCCCTGTTTGATCCTAAAACAAATTTAATGTCTGAAGGCCAGTTCACTCAAATAATTATTTCACTATTCTGTGTTTAGAGTCATACAGAATGGAAACAGGACTTTTATCCCAACTGATCCATGCCAACCTAGATATTCATCTAAGCTAGTCCCATTTTCCCACATTTGGCCCTTTTCCCTCTACACCTTTCTTATCCACGTACCTGGTCCAAGGTCTGTTACATGTTGTTAATGTATCTGGTGCGTGGCCAAGTGGTTAAGGCATTGGTCTAATGACCTGAAGGTCGCTAGTTCAAGCCTTAGCTGAGGCAGTGTGTTGTGTCCTTGAGCAAGGCACTTAACCACACATTGTTCTGCGATGACACCGGTGCCAAGCTGAATGGGTCCTAATGCCCTTCCCTTGGACAACATCGGTGGCGTGGAGAGGGGAGACTTGCAGCATGGGCAACTGCAGGTCTTCCTTACAGCCTTGCCCAGGCCTCAGTTATAATTGAAAATCGATGGACAGCTGAAGAAGAATAATGTATCTGGTCAACTACAAACATTTGTACATGTTCTCGCAGTTCATTCCATGTACCGACGACCCTCCAAATGAAAAAGTTACCCCTCACATTCCTATTTAATTCACATTCTTTACTCAGTGAGTGGTAGCTGTGTGGAATGAGCTTCCAGAAGCAGGTTCGGTATTGTCATTTAAAGCAAAACTGAATAGGTATATAGACAGGAAAGGAATGGAGGGTTATGGACTGAGTGCGGGCCAGTGGAATTAGGTGAGAGTAAGTGTTCAGCACGGACTAGAAGGGCCGAGATGGCCTATTTCTGTGCTGTAAATGTTATATGGTTACATGGTTATAAACCTCTTCCCTCTCACCTAAAACCTATGCCGTCTAGATAGTTCTTGATTCCCCAACCCTACACATCTCTATAAGGTTATCAGGGTGGCAGGACAGAGATATGTCTCTACCAAAGGAAGTGCAAGGTACTCCTTTCCTCCACTAATCTACAGGTTATCCTTGAGCAGCCTTGACCCTCAGTCTCCAATCATGGTCATATAAAGTCACGGAGGCAGGTGATGGTTGGCTGTATGAGCAGCTGGTGTGTATCACAATTCCTGATTCACCAGACTGACAATCTCTGAAAGAGTATTGATACTAGCTGGGGTCACCTGTCTTGTAAAAGTTGCTGTTCAGAAGAAGGCAATGGAAAACCACTCTGTAGAAAACTTTGCCAAGAACAATCATGATCATGGAAAGACCATGATTGCCCATGTCAAATGACACGGCACATAATGAATGAACAATAAGATTACCCTAAATTCTCCACTACTCCAGTGAATAAAGTCTCAACCTGCTCAATCTCTCTCCATACCCAGTCCCTCAAGTCCTGGCAACATCCTCATAAATCTCCTCTATAATCTTTCCAGCTTAATAGTAAGCTCCTACAGCAGAATGGCCATAATCAGACACAATGCAGCTTCAACAATGTTTTGTACAACTGCAACATAACATCCCAACTCCGATACTCAGTGGCCTACATGATGAAGGTTAGCATGCCAGAAGCTTCTTCACCAACCGCTCTACCTGTGTAACACTTTAGGGGAACTATGCACTTGCACTTCCAGGTCCCTCTGTTCTACAACACTCCCCAAGGCTCTACCATTCCCTCTTCATTTGTCTTGCCAAAATGCAACACCTCACACGTATCTGAATTAAACTCTATTTGCCATTCCTTGGCCCCTTACCCAGCTATTCAAGATCTTTCTGTAAACCCTGATAGCCAATTTCACTGTTTAAAACACCACCTATTTTAATGTTATTTTGACTAACCATGCCTTGTACATTATCATTCCAGTCATTGATACAGATAATAAATAACACGGGGCAGAGCACCGATCCCTAGGGAACATCACCAGTCACGGGCGTCCAGTTCAATAAGCAACCTTCTACCATCAACCTTTGCTTCCTTCTATCCAGCCAGTTGTGAATCCAATAAACCAGCACTCCTTGGATCCCATGAAATCTAACTTTTTATTGCAGCCTACCATGCAGAATATTATCAAAGGCTTTACCAAAGGTCATACAGACTGCCTACTGCCCTGCTCTCATCAACCTACTTGGTTACTTCTTCAAACATCTCAAACAAACATGTCCCATAAGACATGTAGTGTTTAAACTCTTCTCAAGCTTCCTGTACCTGGCTGGAAGCCCGAGAAGAATTTATTCATTATATACGCCGGGAAAGCACTAGATCCTCTTTGACATGAAGTGATGGTTAAACAATAAAAATATTTTAGGATATGTCAGCATATACACAAATCTTGCCAGAAAATCCTGGCCTTTATTTTGCTTTCTGTATGATATTTAATCTAGTCCTGGTTACTGTGTATGAGAACTCTTCAACATAATTCAACATACTTGTTGATATCACCATTGCCAGATGCCAGAGATCCTCCAGAAAGCAAAATGACATTGGGACAGGCAAAATCTATGACATAGAATATATTAAACTTACTATGTGACCATCTTTTTTTAAACCAGCAATAACACTTTGCCATTGAAAGTACTCATTATTCTCCCACCCCACATTTACCTAGGGGTTATGGGTGACACCTATTATTGTGCATTTCTCAATACTCTGAAGTAATGGTGTTAGGCTTTCTTTTTAGTTAGTGATTTATTTTTCTTTACAACAAGAGTGCCTTACCCGTGTGCATTGTGAGTCAACAATGGGAGTTGGATCTGTTTCAGGTGAAGGCCAGACTAATATATTTCACATCAGCAAAGGAATACAGAGTGCCTCCGATAACTTTTGTATTAATTGATTTATGAGCTTTTAGCTTAATCTTCCCCACCTCCATCTTCATTACCACACAATGTAAAATTACATTTGTTTTAAAATATTTTCCAATGTCTGGAGACATGAGAAGTACCTCCACAGTTCCAAGGTTATTTACAGTGTACATTATATTTTATATATTGATCTACTCAATGAAAAAACTAGAAGGAAATTGCATGTGGTTGTTGTGGAACATGTTGTAGAGTTTTATAAAATGGAATGTATACTGCTTACCTCATTAGGAAATCCTTAGAAAATTTCTCATAGTAATAGTACTTCTGAGGATTTAAGTTTATGTTCCTATTGAATTTATGAAGGTGAGAATCACTATACATTTTGACTTGATAGCCTCATCTCCATAACCAAGAATGATAGTGGGGTATAATAGACACTTTCATGGTGGTTGTCATTCACACAAGCTGCATGTGTGCCTTATATCTAGGAATGTGTCTGAACCACCCAATATATGTGCGTTTAATCTTAGAGTATAACAAAATTATCCTCCTAAGCGGAACTGGTTATAGTATCTTTTACACATGTGTTTCTTTGGTCTCTTTGAAGTCAGATTAAGAAAATATTTATGAAAATAAGGCTTGATTTGAATCATTAAGCAGCTTTATTCCACAAAGCAAATTATTATTAGATTGTATTGATTCAAACAGTACAGCTGTCCATGTCTAATAATACAATATAAAGAATACACTATGTTTCTCCAGACGTTAAAGAAAATAATTTGCACTGCTTTCCTTTATTATCCTCCCGAGCCTGCATTCATAGTTTTATGTTGAAAATTTAACTGATTGCCTAAGAAGTTAGATCATAGATCAGTCCTGAACTCACTGAGTAGTGAAAAAGGCACAAGTACATAAATGACTTTACTCCTATGTTTAGATCCAGAAGGGACTGTAGACTCCCCCATCATAATGAAGAACAATGATCTAATGATTATTAGGATATACTTATTGTCTGTAAAGGAGCAACATCAAAACTCATTATAATTTTAACCAGCTAACATATTGCATATTTTAGTTTTAGATTAGAACAGCAGCCTATACTGCTTAAAATACACAGCAAAAATAAAATCTTTCTAAAATGTGACAAAAGAATTTCAGGATAAAGGGTGGAAATGTTGCACTATGTTAGAATTTCATTTACAAAGTATATCATTGAACATAGGAAACCCTGTGGTAATACACAACATGGCTTTCATCTTGTGATAATCTGGTCAATAACTGATCTCAAAACTGTTAGAATGAGAAGTATGGAGCCAGAGGTTCCATATTTCTTTACAGAAAAAAAAACAGCTTCAATTGGACTCTTCAATTGAAGAGCTTCAATTGTATCTTTGAACAATGTAGCCACCATTTCTAATCAACACATTGCCTTCCGTTCCCAACCTCCACCATTGAACTGGGGGTCCGCTGACCCAGAATTTGCACACTATCAGAAGACCAGACCAAATTATTAAAAAAGGACAAACTTTCGTCTTATTTTGTGAATTTAATACCCTCGGCAGATCCAAGATTTGCAGTGGCTAAAGCTAAAATTAGACATGTTAAAGAAAAGACTAACAAAAAGAGGAAAGATAAAAGAGTCTGGAACCAGATAA
Source organism: Hypanus sabinus (assembly GCF_030144855.1). Taxonomy (NCBI): domain Eukaryota; kingdom Metazoa; phylum Chordata; class Chondrichthyes; order Myliobatiformes; family Dasyatidae; genus Hypanus; species Hypanus sabinus. Next base: position 45,980,613 of record NC_082708.1, on the reverse strand, counting down.
TAGAAAGTGCAGGGAAATAAGTTGTAATTCAAATAACCTTATTTTGTAGATAGATAAGTTCAGGATAACTGGAAGTTCTGGATTCATGCATATGTGCTCAAACTATAAGTGTGAGAAGCTATAGATTATTTTGATTGAGCTATTTTAAACAAACATGCTGTCTATTTTCCATAGATAATGTTTTTTTTCCAGATCATCCTCAATATGAAGTATTAGCTCTCCTCTTTAGCTTTATACCCATATAGGTATTTTCAAAAATTCCTTGATGCTTCACTAATATAAACCCATTTTCCTTTATTTGTTACCTTTTGGTAATAAGTGGGTTTGAGTTTTGGAACACTGGCACCAGTAATTGGGAAGAAGGGAGCTGCTCCAACAGGATGATCTCCACTTGAACCTGGGGCCAGGGTCCTGGCAAATTACATAACTAGGGCTGAGGATAGGACTTGGAACTAAATGGGGAGGGGGGGGGCTTCAACTGTTTGGAGAAGTATGGATAAAGTAAAAGGGAAAGAGAGTGCAGGAGAAGTTATTGAAATCTCAAGAATAAAGAATAAGACAAAAAATGAGAAGAATTTAACTTCAGACAACAAGGCGTTAAAATTGAAAAGAAGAATGGTGAATCAGGATGTTGTATTTGAAAGCACACAGTAAACAAAACAAGGTAAATGTTCTTGTAGGCCGGTTAGAAATTGGCAGGTCTGATGTCGTGGGCAGAGCTGTTGATGTTGTACATCAGAGCTGAGTGCTTAACATTCAAGGCTACACATTGTATCAAAAGAATGGGCAGATGGGTAGAGAGGGTGGGATAACTTAGTTCGTTAAAAACGATAAATCAAATCCTGAGTGACATAGGATCAGAAGATGTAGAATCCTTGTGGATAGAATTAAGAAACTGCAAGGGTAAAAAAAGACCTTGATAGGTGTTATATATAGTACTTAGGATGTGGGGTATAAATGACAGATTTCAGTATACAGGTAGGATGGAAACATCAGCTTGGTGCTAGATCCCAAGAGAAGAAATTTGTAGAATCCCTAAAAGATGGCTTTTTAGTTGAAGATAGGGCAGAGAAATTGCAGGTGGAGCTTAACCTGGCCAAATGTGAAGTGTTGCACTTCAGGAGATCAAATGTAAGGAAACAGTACACTGTTAATGGCAAGTGTCGATGTGCAGGAGGATTCTGGGGCCCAAGTCGACAGCATCCTGAAGGTGGCTACATAAGTTGATAGGGTGGTAAAGAAGGCATATGACATGCTTGCCTTTATTAGTTGAGGAATTGAGTTTGAGAGTCGGGAGGTTATGTGCAGCTTTATAAAACTTTAGTTAGGCTGCATTTGGAGTACTGCATTCAGTCTGATTGCCCTATTAGAAAGCAGCGTGCCATTTCATTGTTTGCGACTGGAGTTCTAAGAGGATGAAGGGAAAGTTTTGGGAATTGTCAGGAAAGTAGTCACATCCTAGTAAAAGATTGGAGAGTTTGTGGTAGCGTGGAGTGGCAAGAGGTTGGTGCAAGGACTATAAATGGCCCCAAACTTTAGCTAAACAGTGAACTTAGCCTAGTAGAGTTTCAGTTCAGCACAGTGCAATTAAAATCTAGATGGTTTAGGCCTGCCTAATTACCAGAGCTGCTAGTTAGATGTGGTAAAACCTTCTAATTCAAAGGATTACAGCATATGACATGTATTAGACCAGGTCAGTGTTTGATTGAATTTCCAAAAATGACATGAAACTAAGACTGAGTGGTTGAATATCTGGCTTAGTATCAGAACAGTCTAGTTGCAATCCCATTAAAAATAATCCACACACTAATGAAAATGGCCACAAATAAAATGGCTGCTATACAGCTTGAAGATTTATGTGATGACTAATGGTATGCTGTAATAATTGGTCAACTGGGATTGAGACTGAAAATTGCCACAGGATTACCTCAGAAGTGTGAAATTAGGTAAATTGGACACGTCCCAGAAGGGCAAGCTCTTAAGCAAAAATGTGGCGTTGAAGTAAAGGATTACTTTAGATTCAAGGCACTTCAGCATTTCAAGTATCCCACAAAAGCAAATCACAACTATTTGCAAAACTTCACCTCTTGTTAAAAAAATAATTGTTACCCACAATGGCTATATATACTTAGGAGACCTGAAAAATCTGTTAGTCCTGGGATATATTCATTGGTGAATAATTCTTTCTAAATTATGTAGACAGGCAGCCTTTTATTTCTTGTATGCCAATCTGAAAGCAAAAGGCTTGGGATTAGATGAGAAAGCTCCCATTTTTGCCTTTCAAAAAACATTAAGATCAACTTAATGGAAATTTTGCTGATAAATAAATGAAATGCCATGCAGTTTTCATAAGAAATCCCCTTCAAGTTTTGCCAGTTTTCTTCAGATTTCAGTTGTGTTTGCATATTAGTGCCTCCCCTACTGTGCTGGCATGACATTTCTATTCTCCATACACTATACTGGGGCCTCCAAAAATGAGCCTGACAAATTGTGCTCTGCTCTCATTCCACTGCAAAATGGATTGAGCCTGCCAGCAATAACTTCACTTCTGACCCATTCCAGCTGTCAGAAAGTGAGATGTTCATCCTTTCTGTTTGGGCTGGATTTAAATTCAGTTCCCAAAAGCAACATGACATTGCTAATGCATTGTTACATTCAGCCAGCCTCAGTCATGCCAAATGCTAATGAACCTCTGTCTTCGTCTGTGGTGAAAAATATAATTTATGTCTCATTTGTTATAAAATTTTCCTCAGTGAAATATGCAGGGAATTCAAGCTTTACGGAATCTGCGAGAAACAAGCCCTATGCAATTATACCTCTTTGTAAGAAGTGTTGGTTTTCTGAAGGATCCAATAGTTAGAAATAGGGCAGCTTGAGCTCTTGGGAATACACATAAGATTAGGTAATGTTGAAGCAGTTATAGGAAAATCACCACTATATCATTGCAAATATCAAGTAACATTTCATTGAAGTTAGTAACTGCCCTTTTTTTTACTATCTACTTTGCTTTTGTAAATTGATTCTTCAAGCCATAAAAACACTCAACATCAAACTCAAAAGGCTTCAAGCATAACATATAGTTTATTTACAAAAGATATATATTTTGAAAATACTTTGAGAGCTCACACAGGACACTCAAGAATCTGAAGAATTAAGGAATAATTAAAAATATGAACCATGCCACAACTTTGGACATTGATGCAAGATATACAGACATCTGTTCCGTCTCATTTGTTTCTTTTCCCCTTTCTTTAATGTTTTCATGACCATTTTAGCCAGATGCATTGCAATGCGCTGATGCTAGGATTTTGCCTGCAGTTCTACACCATTAAGTGAAGGATAATATAGTTTGCCTTTTCTTCTTCTGCCACTCTTTGGAGATATGACTTACTGTAAACAAAGCCAAACTTGATGACATCAGTTTTCTGTTCAAATCCAGTGTCAACCTGCAGTTTGATAAGCACCTTCAAGCAGTCTGAAAGGACCTCAGGAACAAGGAAAAATTATAGCAAAACTGAAGCTATGTCCTTTAACAACTGGTCCTGATCACTTGATTCCTCTGATGTTGGGCCTCATTACCTGGAGGTACAGGGAACATGGATCCATAAGAGTGGAAATCAAGGGAATGAGTACATCAAAGCTTAGATATATATCAAGGGTTGGCTGAAGAGAAAAAAAAAGAAATACTCGACAGGTATCAAGAATAAAGATGGGGATGTTCCGTCAAAAGTATATAAAGTGTAGGGGGCCACCTAAAAAGGAAATTAGGAAGGCAAAAAGAAGTCACAACAAATTACTGGGGGCAGACAAGATTTGGGAAAATCTGAAGATATTTTATAAGTATATTACTGAAGTCTTGAACACTTTTCACCAATATTCACAAAGGAAATAGACATTGTAGGAGGATTCAGGAAAGGGGAGAGGAGGGATTAAAGTTGGATGGGCTTTTTCCATTCTGTAATAGGAGGCAAAGGAAGAGATTTCTGGGGCTCTGACTGAGACTGGCCACAATAAGAAGCAGATAGCTGAAGGACAGCTAACGTAGTCATACTTCCCCAGAAGGGGAGCAGGAAAAAAGCCTGATAATTATGGAGCTGTAAGCCTAACATTAGCAGCACAGAAGTTATTGGAATGCATTTTGAGGAACAGGATTATTGATAGTGTAAGTGGCTTTCTGAAGGACAGATCTATTTAACCAATCTGATTTTTTGATGAGATAACAATTAATTTGATCAGAGGACCAGATGATCAGTGGTTTACATAGTGATCATATGGCCTTTGGCAAGGTACCACATGGAAGACTGTTTCAAATGTTTAGGGGCTATGGGATCAGGGCAAATTAGTAAACTGAATCCAGAATTGGTCTGGCAATAGGAAGCAGTATCACTGTAGAAGGTTGTTTCTGTGATTGGATACCCGTGACAAGTGATATTCCACAAGGATCAGTGCTGGGATGCTTTTTGTTTGTAATATTTGTGAATAATAAGAACTTGTATGTAAGAAACAAGATCAGTAAGTTCACAGATGACAAAGACTAGTGGAATGTTGATCTTGTAATTAGTTGTCTTAGGCTACAAGATGATGTATTGTTGAAATGAGCTGAGAGCTGGCAGATGGAATCAATCTTGTATAAATGTAAGGTGATGCATTTTGTGGTGTACTAATGAGGCTAAGACATGCACCATGAACGCTAGGGTCCCAGGGAGTATTGAGGAAAAGAGGAATGTAAGTTCAAAGATTCATGAAGGTGACAATACAAGAAAATAACATGGTTAAGTCAGCTTATGGGATATTGGCTTCATTGTTTGGGGAAAAGCAGAGAGATTAAGTCTTAACTTTCAGCTAGACTACTGAGTGTGGTTCTAGTCACCCACTATTGGAAAGAAGTGATAGTGCTGGAAAGATTGCAGAGAAGATTCACTAGGATGTTGCCTTTAATAGAGATGATGGAGATGGAGCTTTTTAGTTATGAGTTGAGATGGGAGAGGCTAATCTGTTTTCCTTGGAGGAAATATTAAGAGAGGACCTGATTGAGGTATATATAATTATGAAGAATATATATAGGTAAATAAAACTATAGGGTAGAGTTTGTTAGATTGGAATTCTTCTCAGATGGTTACCGGGAAACTCAATAGGTGTACAAGATTGTACCTCTCTGTGGTCACATCTCAATGACTCTGAACATCAATGCAGTTTGCTCAGGGGAAAGGATAAGATACTTAGAGGACAGCTCAGGAATCTTTTCTCACTCAGAGAGCTGCAAGTACTTGGAATGCACTGGCAGGGAGAGTAGCGGAAACAGAGGTGCTTACAGCATTTAAATTGTCTAGACAGGTACTTGGATCTCCTGGGCATGGAAGACTGTGGACCAAGTACTGGAAGACATGATTAATGCAGATGAGTACATATTATTGGCATGGACATAGTGGGCCAAATTGTCTATTTCCATACAGTAATTTGGAGCAGAAGAGAACGAAATGAAGAACATCAGAGAGCATGCAGCTGGGGTGTAGTACAATCTAGGATTGTGGAAATGGCAGTTCCCTCTTGTGTGAAAGAACAAGAGCATCATGTTGTTGCTGCACATGACACAGGTGTGGCCTACATTCCACTCCTGCATTATAGCAGCTGATTAATCTATCTCTCACTGTCTGGACATTAAATACAGATCCTACCTCCAGAGAAAGAGGAGGGGTGGGTGGTGAAATGTTTTCAACATGTCTGTCTCCCAAACACAGTCTATGGGTGTGTAGGCAAACATCTCCAGACTGTGTGGAGGCAAACACTAATTGACACTGTATGTCAAGGTGGATCTGTCGTTTGGGATGTGAAGAACGGGTCTGACTACTCCATTTACCAATTGTCTCTCCTGAAAATCTGTGTAGAACATCTTTGATCCTTCAACAACAGATTGCACAGAATGTCCTCATGGCCCACTAGGAAAAGGAGATGATGAATTCTGTTGAATGGTTTTCACACTAACTTTTCAAGTTCAACAGCAGAATTTTCAAATGAACCCGCAAATCTTTCTTGACTAAGGGTACAAGGGCCTTTTTCGGCAGTTCCTTCATGCACAGGTGGAGCCTGTCCTTTAGGTGATCACCGTGAGGATGAGACCATCTCCCACCTTCTGGAAGGTTCATTTTGTTACGCTTTGTAGCTTCAAAACATTAAACTAATTCAAAGGAATACACGGGGAGTCTGAAATAAGGATGTAACTTAGTCTTTACTTTAAGTGAAGTGCACACATATCATGTGGTAGTGTGATGATGTAGGCAATTAATGTATTTTTACATATAACCCTTAGTTAATTACTTAAACAAACAAGAATGTTTAATCAGAAAAAATATATATACAAGATTACTTAAATATTATTGAAATATTAAATACACAACACATTTGTCAAGATTATCTGAAACGAGATGCTATTTCTTTTGTCAATTTTCACGGTACTTGTAACACAGGATTCTGTTCTCTACAGGCTGTCAGCAGGAATGCACAAAGAGATAAACCCCTTTTCCACTTGGATCATTACCAACTCAATGAAGGATGCTCCTTAGTTTGTCTGAAATTTGCTGATCTAGATCAAGGAGCTGGCAATAAATGAGGGCTGCAGGCTGGCACATTCCAAGGTGAAGGACTACATGTTGAAGCATTATGGAGCCACCACAGACAGCCTTTGGGGAAAGGTCATTGTTTAAGGCCATTCTGCGACTACACACTGTGAAAGTCTTGAACCAATTGTTGGCTTGACCAAACCCTTGATTCCTGCAGCCTACAATTTAGCTCCGATCACTGTCAATCAATGCCAATTTTGGTATTTTTATTCATGTCCTCTATAAGCAAGTTTAACTCATTCATATATATCCCTGAAAGACTGGGAGGCTAGAGCATTCCAATCCCTTCAACCAATGAACTGCATTTTCTGTCACTGATCCAGTTTTGGACCCAACTTGTGACATTCCCTTGGGCCTGACAGGTTTTCACTTTCCTTGACAATGTGCCATTTGAAATTATCAAGTGCTTTGCTACAACCGAAGTAGGCTATACAAAAATACTCTACTTTTTCTTAGATTTACAAAAATACAATTTAGACACACAAATTTCAAAAATTGGTAGTGTTCCTTAATTATCCATTTATATGATTCCTTAGACCAACTTCTACTAATTTGCCTATTTAGGCCGACTAGTTAGTAATTACTCAGTCTATAACTTTCTCCTGTATTCAACAATATCCATGCCATTTCCTGTTCACAAATTGCTTCTAGTGATGTCATGGCTACCGGTCATGGATTTGTTTCAAAGCTATCATTGTAATTCTTTTCCCCATCTACATTATTCATTCAATCTTGCTTCATTTACTTTTGCTGTCCCATTTTCTTGATAAACCAATCGTAACACACAAAGTGGTATCTCTCTCAATGAAATTTATGGTAAAAGAACAGTCCCCACAAGAGGATGGATGCCAACAGTTTAGAGGAATCAAAGAAACTTGGGATTACAAAATGATCAGATTATTATGCTAGGCCAGAGGACTTGTCCACCAAGATAATTTTCCGTACACGGAGTCATCTTGTTGGATACAGGCACATCATAAGAATGATTTATACAGTACTGTTGTGATTTGATCATGCAGACAATGAGAATGTTAAGGAAGAGGAAACCAACAGAAGAGCCTGAACTTTGCTTCAATCTGCCTGCAAAATATCCAATTACTCTGTAAATTAATTAAGATGTTTTTCTCCTAACTTCCTAATTAACTGGTTTTGCTAATAACATTGTTACAATTTAGACATGGTCCAGAACTGGAAGATACCCCACACTGTACAAAGAAATTAATTGGTTCTTTGGGGGATATGTTTTGTATCAGCAGAATCTAGCAAATCTCCTAGCAACACAATAGAGTGATTAAGTCCATCATCTTACGTGAGATTGCTGAATTACTATAGAGAGTGTGATGCTGGCAACAAAGAATAAGATTGATGTACTGCAAAATTCTGACACACAAAATCTTAAAACAATTATTCTGCTTGTTTCTTTTGTAATATCCTTAAAATTAATAGGATGTTTTTCCAATGGAGACTATAAATGCTGTAATTTGAAGCAAAAAAAAAATTGGTTTGCATTATCTGTATGTGACTACTTTAAAGTCAGTTTTACGGTCGCCCAACTCTTCCCTTTTAAATTATTGATATACTGTGAATACAACCATCTGGCTGGGTATTTTTTAGTTTCATGGGGGCAATTTTTAGTTTCATGGGCTTGGATCCCCAAAGTTCCTCCAGGGAGATTTTCAAGAATTATGTCAATTTATAGACTTCCATGTTTAAATGCAGGAGTGGATACCAGTGCTTGCTATCAGTTTAGCTATTATAATAATAGTGAGTAATGAATCTTGTTTTCAAGGATCAAATGCATACATCCTGAATGCAGCATACAAGTTCCATTACAAAGAAAGCATGACATCATCTCTACTTAGAAGATTGTGAAGTACTTTGACAAACTTCTATAGATGTGCAGTGGAGAATATATTGACTGGTTGCATTACAGGCTGGTATGGAAACACCAGTGCCCTTAAACAGAGAAGTCAACAAAAGATACTGGATACTGCCCAGTCCATCACAGATAAAGGCCTTCCCACCATTGAGCACATCTACATGGAGCACTGTCACAGGAAAGGCGCATCGATCATCAGAGACCCCATCAGGAAGGAGGTACAAGAGCCTCAAGACCCACACCACCAAGTTCAGAAACAGTTATTACACATCCACCATCAGACTTTTGAACTAGAGGGGATAACTTCATTCACTTCACTCACCCAACACTGAATTATAGACTCACTTTCAAGGACACTGTATTTTATTTTTATTGCTTATTTATATACTATTATTATTTTGCATTTTATTGTTGTTTCTGTATTAATTGTGAATGCCACCAGGAAAATGAATCTTAAGGTTTTATATGGTGACATATATATACTTTGATAATAAATTGAACTTGGAACAAAAGGAGTTAAGATTGGATTTTAAAGTGTAAGGGAGAAATCAGAATGATCTATTTTATATAGAAATGTCACAACCTACATTATCCATATGTGACTACTTTGAAAGTCAGTTTAACTTCCTTTTATGAGATACCAACTTATCATCTCTAAATTTGTAACATACTTTGAACACAGCCATCAGACTAAGCATTCCTTAGTTTCATGAGTTTGGATTCCACAAGTGTTCTCATGACAACAAAGCAGTTCATTTGTTTTATTCTACTGAAAACCCAAGGTAAAAGACAGTCATCTTTTCATAAAACTTATTACTAATGGTTATTTAACTTTCAGCATCAGCAGTAACAAGCCCCAATAGACCTTCTTTGTTCTATGCTTTCTTGCGCATGTGACATGTGAAACATTGCAGGTTATAAAGCTAACATTCCTGATTGGTTTTCTTTGCCACAGCTCAGTGATTGCCAGTGGCATGACCCACAATGCCAAGGTCTATCATGACCTCAAAAACTGCCTTCAGTGCATTTCAAATATTTCTGCTAACAAAGAAAACCACCGGCCCAGAAAATGAACTGGCTTGTTATCCCAAGATGCTTCAATATCATTATAAATTAGATCTTGCCAGATGCCAAAGATAACTTTAAATTTGAAGTTCACTATGGTTGGGTTCAGATGAATGTAATCTTAGTGTGGGTAGATTTCAATTGTCTCCATATATATTAAAATGTGTAACAAAGGACCTTTTATAACACTGCGCTAACACTCAAATGTATAATCAATACACCTTTATTTATAAGGCATGTTGTTACAAAAGAATTGTAATGACCTAACTTGCAATCTAAATGCTTAAAAACTAAAGAAATGATTTTAGAGTACTGAGTTACTAATAACTAACACTTTAGTGTTGCTGGACTATTGAAGAACAATTAAATCTTCACAAAACATTTAAAACTAATTTCCATCTTTTAGAATCAATACTTAGCTGCTTGTTACTTTAATTTCATGGACAAGTTTAAGTCCCTCTATTTTGGTCTTACCTCCAAGGACAGCTCCAACCTAATTGCCATCATTGATAACTCAGAAGGTTAGATTTTGAAATATCGTTATGTAAAAGGCTGCAAGGTCCCTTGATTTTACACTTAACACAACAGAGCTTCTGTAATAATCAGAGGAAAGTGCTTTGAATGACACTTGAATTTTAATTCAGATTAATATGGAATAGAACCTTTTTTAATTACTCATAATCTTGACCTAAATATTATCCACATCCCAACATATTTTCTTATTGATCATTAATATGTTGGCACAAAGTTAGGAAAACAGATCTTTTTTCAGTAAGAGTATAGCCATCAGCAAAAAGATTTAAGCAACCCTTTACACCAATGTCCTTTGATTAGTATTTCCAATCCCAGAATTTGGGGAATTAAATATTTAACTATATCATAATGGGTTTGGGGGTGTGATTATTGTATTTTCTAGCTATATGACAATATAGCTATGTTTAACTTTTCTCTCTACAGAAACTCCCTGTGGTATCATAATAACTTGACAGAATGACAGATGAGACCTTTTTATCAATCAAATGTCCAGAACGATGTTATCCACATTTAACACACACAAAATGCTGGAGGAACTTAGCTGGCCAGGCAGCTTCTATGGAAAAAAGTACAGTTAACATTTTGGGCTGAAACCCTTCAGCAGGACTGGAGAAATAAAGATGAGGAGTAGATTTAAAAGGTGAGTGGAGGGGAGGGAGAAACACAAGATGATAGGTGAAACCGGGAGGGGGAGGGGTGAAGTAAAGAACAGGGAAGTTGTTTGGTGAAAGAGATACCAGGCTGGAGAAGGGGGTGGGAGGGGGGTCTGAGGAGAGAGGCTAGAAGGCCATGGAAGAAAGAAAATGGGGAAGGAGCACCAGAGGAAGGTGATGGGCAGGCAAGGAGATAAGGTGAGAGGGAAAAGGGGATGGGGAATGATGGGGGCGGGGGGGCGCCATTACTGGAAGTTCAAGAAATTGGTGTTCATGCCATCAGGTTGGAGGCTACCCAGATGGAATATAAGGTGTTGTTCCTCTACCCTGTATGGCTTCAACACAACAGTAGAGAAGGCCATGCATAGACATATCAGAATGGGAATGGGAAGTGGAATTAAAATGGGTGACCAATGGGAGAACCCACTTCTTCTGTGAGATGGAGCGTAGGTGCTTGACAAAGCAATCTCCCAATCTACATTCCATTCCCATTCCAATATGTCAACCCAATTAAATTCCACCTCTCATTCCTATATGTCATCCATTTTAATTCTACTTCCCATTCCCATTCCGATATGTCTATCCATGGCCTCTATTGTCGTGATGAAGCCACACTCAGGTTAGAGGAACAACACCTTATATCCTGCCTGGGTAGCCTCAAACCTGATGGCATGAACATTGATTTCTCAAACTTCCAGTAATACCCCCCCACCTTTACCATTCCCCATCTCCGTTACCCTGTGTGACCTCATCTCCTTGCCTGTCCATTACCTCCCCTTGGTGCTCCTCCCCCCTCTTCTTGCTTCCATGGCCTTCAGTCTCTTTCACCAATCAACTCCCCAGCTCTTTTACTTCATCCATCCTCCCCTCCTGGTTTCACATATCTTCTTGTGTTTCTCCCTCCCCTCCCCCATCTTTTGAATCTACTCATCTTTCTTCTCCAGTCCTGCTGAAGGATTTTGGCCTGAAACATCGACTCTTTTCCATAGATGCTGCCTTGCCTGCTGAGTTCCTCCAGCATTTTGTGTGTGTTGCTCAGATTTCCAGCATCTTCAGATTTTCTCTTGTTTATCCACCTGTCATAAAGTTTTAGTTAGAATTCCTTTGAACAAGCCATCTTTGTGCAAGCTTGACTGTGGATCATTGACCTTTCCAAGATAAATGAATGAGGAAGCTTCATCCAGGATGTGCCATGATGATACATAAGCAAAAGCTAACTTTTAAGGAATAAATGTAGAAACTGCAACAGTTATGCATTCCTTTCTGGTGCAAAAACAATAAAAAAAGTATTCAACTACATCTAAAGAAGGAATTTAAGGATAGTACTAAATCTAAAGAGAAAACTTGCAAAGTTGCTAGAAAAGGTAAGAAGCTTGAGGATTGAGAGAATTTTTCAATTCAGCAAAAATTAACTGAGAAATTGATTGAAAGCACAAAAATAGACTGCGAGAGTAAAATTCTGAAGAATGTGCAAAGAACTGTAAACATTTCTCTAAGTATGTTAGATTACTGATGACAAATTAAGGTCCCTTACAGCCAAGGAGAAGAGAATTTATGATGAAATAGCAGGGCAGTTAAATCTTTTGGCTCTGGCTAAATAGAAAACCTTGCAAATAAGTTAGTAGAGTTTTAAGGAACAAATGATGAAAATTAATTAAAGGGATTAGTAATGAAAATTAATGCATCTGCCTTTACCATGTACCTATTACTCTCTATGTAAAAAAAAAACAGCCTCTGACACCCCCCCTCCCATAGCTTCCTCCAAATGCTTTAAAAGTTACACCCCCTTGTACTAGCAACTTCTACACTGGGAAAATGTCTCTGGATGTGTACTATATCTATCATTTTGTACACCTCTATCAAGTCACATCTCATCCTCCTTCGCTCCAAAAAGCCTTAGCTCGCTTTAGATCAAGTAGGAAATATTACCAAAAAAAATTATTAAAATCTAAATATATCTTGCCTTGCTAGAGGTTTTTGGTCTTTTTAGGTCCTTGGTGGTGAGGTTGGAGACAGTGGAGATGGGCCTGTTTTTATGCAGTTATGACTTTATGATCTTATTTATTATAGAGTATTCTTGGTAGGCTGGATGCCAGGACATTACTGGAGTTGAAGGTGTATCCAGGACCAGGTAAGACAGTCTCAGAATAACGGATAAGACATTCATGAAAGAGATTATAAGAAATTTCTTTGTTCAGAGGTTGGTGACTCTGTGGAATTCCCCACCAGAGATACTTGTACGAACTACATCAACGAATACAGAAACTTTTTTTGTTAGAAAAGGCATAAAAAAATCATAGAGACTAGTAATACTGTAATGAGAAGAAGCTCTATCAAAACTGCATGAATTGTGAAGCACACTCGAAGAGCTGCATTCATTGCTCTTGCTTCTACTTTTTAACGTTAAACATATCAAACAGTAACTTGAAAAAAGACGATCACTTACTGATGCAGAATGTGCTTCTGGCTTGTGCTCTTTCTTTTGCCCAATGATGCTCTGCAGCTGAAATTATATCACAAGACTCAGTATTTTAAAATTTTCTTCATCTCTGCACCAATGAAACAGCACACAAAGATACACATACAAAATGTTGGAGGAACTCAGCAGATCAGGCAACATCTATGGAAATGAATAAATAATGTTTCAGGCTGAGACCCTTCTTCAGGACGGAAAGGAAGGGGGAAGATGCCAGAATAAAAAGGTGGGCAGAGGGAAGGAGGACTAACTAGAAGGTGATGGGTGAAACCAGGTGGGTAGGAAAGGTAAAGGCTGGAGACGAAGGAATCTGATAGGAGAGGAGACTGGACCATGCAAAAAAGGGGAGGAGGTGATAGGCAGGTGAGAAGAGGTATGAGGTCAGAGTGGGGAATACAAGAAGAGGGGAGGGGGAGGGAAAATTTCCTTTACTGTAAGAAATTGACACTTACGCCATCAGGCTGGAGGCTACCTAGACAGAATATAAGGTGTTGCTTCTCTACCCTTAAGTTTCAAGTTTCACTGATGTACAGGAGGCCACAACCAGAGTACCGGACAGAATAGACAACTCCAGGAGATCCGTAGGTGAAGTGTTGCCTCACCTGAGAGGACAGTTTGGAGCCCTGAATGGAGGGGAGGGAGGAGGTGAACGGGCAAATGTAGCACTTTGGCCACTTGTAGGGATGAGTGTCAGGAGGGATGCATGGACAAAGGAATCGTGGAGGGAGTGACCTCTGTGGAAAGCAGAAGGGCGGGGGGGGGGGGTAAAGATATATTTAGTAATATGATCCCTTTGGAGATGGCAGAGGTTGTGTAGAATGGATGCAGTGGCAAGAATAATTCTACCACTGTTAAGGTGGCGGGAAGTTCAGGAAATGGAGGAGATGCGAATGAGGGCAGCGTCAACGGTGGAGGAAAGGAAACCCTGTTCTTCGAAAATGGAGGCAAGCTGCATCCTGGGAACCAATGCAGTGGAGACAAAGGAGAGGGAGCAGTATTTTTATAGCAGACAGAATTTTTGTAGCACACAGAGATTACATTCATAATCCAGCAAAACAGCAGAAATCAGATGTTCATGTCGAGTTCATACAAATTGTCACCAAAGAAACAAAAATTATCATTTTCACTTTCAGACAGAACCATAGGATTCTACAAAACATTTTACCGAACAGTTTTTCCATGGAATACAAAAACAGAGATTACCAGAAACACTTAGCAAGTTGGGCAGAATTTGGGGAAAGAGAAATAGTGGCTCAGTTTGGAAATGTTATGTCAGAACTTTGGATCTGAAACTTTAGCTGTGTTTCTTTTTCCACAGATGCTCCCTGACCTGTTGAGTGTTCTTTTAATCTGGACATCAGAAAAACGCACATCAGGCCGCTGTCTTTTGTACACAGCTTGGCATTCAGTACCAGCATCCCCAGATTACTAATTACTAGGCTTCTAAACCTGGGCCTCTGTACCTCCCACTGCAACTGTATCCTTGACTTCCTCATCAGGAGATTGCAGTCAGTATGGATTGGTGATAAAATTTCCTCCTCGCTGACAATCAACATTGGTTCATCCCATGGATGCGTGCTTAAACCCCACTGCGCTACTCTCTACACTCCTGATTATGTGGCTAAGCAGAGCTGAAATTCATTTATAAATTTGCAGATGACACCAACTGTTGTTGGTCATATCTCAGGAGGCAATGAGAAGCCGTACAGTAGTGAAATAAGTCGGCTGATTGAGTGGTGTCACAATAACAACCTTGCACAGAATGAGAGCAAGACCAAGGATTGCGGACTTCAGGAAGGAGAAGTCAGGAGAATACATGCCAGTCCCTATTGAGGGTCGTTAGTGGAAGGGTGAGCAGCCTGAAGGCCCTATGTGCTAGCGTCTCCGAAGATCTGTACTGGGCCCAACATATTAATGCAATCATGAAGAAGGCACCTCCAGCAGCTCTACTTCATTAGGAGTTTGGGGAAATTTGGTATGTCACCAAAGCCTCAAGATTCAAGTTTATTTATCACATGTACATCAAAATATATGGTGAAATGCATTTTGTGTGTTGACAACCAAAACACCCAGGAGTGTGCTGCAGACAGCCTGCAAGTGTTGTCTCACTGGCAACATGGTATGCCCATAATGCTCAGCAGAACAACACAGGGCCTCTTGCAAATTTCTACAGATGGAGAACATTCTGACTGGTTGCATCACACCCTGTTATGTAATGCACGGGATCACAAAAGGTTGCACAGGGGTGTAGGTTCAGCCAGCTCCATCATTGGTACAAGCCTCCACACCATCAAGGACATCTTCAGAAGCCTTGCCTCATGGCAGCAGTACCCATCACTAAAGATCCCCACTATCCGGGACATTTGCCTCTCTCATTACTTCCACCAGGAGCCTGATGACCCACACTTGTTTTAGGAACAGCTTCTTTCCCTCCATCGTCAAATTTCTATTCCTCTTCTATCATGCTTCCTGCTGCTAGTCCTCTTTAGCATTATTTATTATTTAACTTAATATTAATTTTTATGTCTTACACTGTACTGGTGTCACAAACCAAATTTTATGTCATATGTTCAGTGATAATAAATCTGATTCTAAATCTGAATGAGGACAGAATTTACAACAAATCCAAACTATTGTATAAGCACACAAGCACCTGTTACCTATTTCACAATACTAGGCTTTGTTCTATAGTGTATCCCTCTGCACAGATACTCAGGTTTCTATAGGACAACTGGGAGCCCAATTCAAGATTTTGCAATGGTGCACAAATTTCCCTGGGATTCAGGAAAGTGAAATCTGTTATGTCCACAAGATTTATGCTATTTTAAGCACTTCATCTTGCCTACATCTTCTCCTCTGTCGACCATAGATGCTCACACTCCCTTGCAATTACATCTTCTAATTTACTCTCCTATCCCAATGCTCTCTTCTTTTGACCCAGCCTACATTTTAATTCATCCTGGTGTGGACTTGCCTTCATCTGTCAAACAAGCAGGAATTATTTCAACAAAATATTAATGGGATCTTGATATATCCCACCTCACTATCCTTGCTAGAATTTTTGATCCTTTTTAGGCCCTACAACCACTATCTTGGGAAATATCTCAGCCTACTCTACAAAATGTTGTTCAAGTTTGAGAGATAGTGTGTAAATTCAAAGAAATAATTTTAAAATTAACTCAGATGATTGGAAGCAATAAAATCTGATTTAACACTCACAAAATGAATTTGTGGACAGAGAGGGGGATATCCAAATACAGCAAGAAAAGATCAAGACCTTTTAATCACTTGCTGATTCATATTCAACACAATGCAACAGGAGAGAATCCATTTGATATAAATATGAAAGGTTAACAAAACAATTATTTTATACCTTTCTATAATCAAAGCAAAAAGACTGTCCTCTTGTATCCAATGTCCATGCCAATTCTATGGAGATTCTCTCATTTATCATGACCTCATGTCCAAGAGGAAATTTAATAAGCTGAATCAGACTTTTAATCTGCATCATAATTAGAACTCCAACAATCCAATAAAGGTCCTTGGCCTTAAATATCAATTCTGTTTCTTTCATTAGAGCATAATAGCAGGAGAAGGCTATTTGCTTATGTCTGCTTCATCATTCAGTGGTTGATCTTAGTGACACTTCGTTGCATTGCTTTTAATTATTTATTCCACATCTTGAATATATATTGCAGTTATGTTGACTGTCTCACTTAAAACTATCAATCTCTCTACAGATGCTGCCCAAGTTGATGAGCACTTGCCAAATTTCTGTACTTTTATACTTTAGTATAGATCCAGTACATTTCAAGTGGTTCCATATAGCATTCAAATATAAAATCATACAACAAACAATTATTTTTCGAAAACAAATGTTTTGGTCCTTATTTTAAACATTGCTTAAATTATACTTAATTATAGGATGATAACTAAAAGATGATAGCTGAAATTTATTTCTCTGCATCTCTTTGAAAACTCTCAATATTCCTCACATGTTCTTTCTTTTTAACAAAGACTGTTCTGACAATTAAAAATGCAGCACATCTTCACCTGCCTCAAGAAAAACAGATTTTACAAAATATAACAAAGCACATTATAAAGATGTATTTCAGGAACAAAGATGTGGGGGTCAGCAGACACTGCACTGATATCACTGAATTTCCCACCCCTGAGGGTCACCATTGACTAGAAACTCAGCTGGACCAGCTACACAAATACTGTGGCCACGAAAACAGGCCCATCTCTAGATATCCTGTGGCAATTAACTTACACTAACTATAGCTTTTTCAATATCCACATGGCACACATCGGGAACATGATGGAATACTCTCTGCTTGCCTGAACAAGTGCAGCTCTAACAACACTGAAGCAGTTCAGTATCATGTGAGACAATGGCATTTGCTTGACAGATACCCATCCACTATCCTGAACATCTGACCCCTTTGCTATTGACATGTAGTGTGTATCTTCTGTAAACTCCAAAGCTGCTCCGACAGCCCCTCCCTAGCCCACAGCATGTCACCATGAAAGACAA
Organism: Hypanus sabinus; assembly: GCF_030144855.1. Taxonomy (NCBI): domain Eukaryota; kingdom Metazoa; phylum Chordata; class Chondrichthyes; order Myliobatiformes; family Dasyatidae; genus Hypanus; species Hypanus sabinus. The sequence continues at coordinate 45,962,852 of NC_082708.1, read as the reverse complement.
GGGCAGTAGCTGCAAGGAAATACCATCAGCTACACGTTCCTCGCCAAACTGCACATCATGAATTCTTCAACACTGCTGGGTCCAAATCTGAGAATTCCCTGTCCAGGAACATTGTAGGAACACTTTTACTGGTAGAACTGCAGTGGTTCATGTTGTCAGATCACCACTATCTTCTCAAGGGCAATAAATGCTGGCCTCTATGGCACTGCCCAGCTCTTCAAAAACAAATTTATATTCTTATTTTTTGCTTGTGATATTTATTACAGTTTGGATTTACTTGTACTGATTCAAATCCATACAAGATTACCAAAAGGTAAAAAAATTTCTTCAATGTCAAAAATGTCCCAGTGCATAGAATCTTTCTATATTGATATCATCTGCCTCAATAAAGTTTTACCTGAAGTTTCTCTTTAACAATAATCACAAAAATACTTATTGATAATGAATGTCAATTTGTCATTTGCAGTGACGATAAGACATGTTCTAACTGCAGTTCATTAGCCTTTAATTTTTCAATTGCAGTTAATACCTGTGCCCAGTAACAAAGAACTGAAGCTATTTAATTATAAAAACTTGAGAATATTGTTGGAATTGCATGCATCTGATCAGATACAAGCCTTTTATAACAACTGCATCTGGATCTCAAATGTTCTGACATGCTATATTGTTTCTGGAAGCTTGTGCAGGTATACTGTTTTCATGCAGAAGAGAAACAACTACTTCTATCCAGTTCCAGATAATTGACGTACCTTTCAATGAAAGTTGCACATATTTCCTCATTTGACAGCATTAATATAAAAAAGGATTATTAATTAAACCATAGAAAAAACATCGCAGTGTTATATGATGTAACCTAATCAACCTATTTGGTTACATAGACATATATAGTTCATTTAATTCCTTTCTAAAATATTCATTTCTATTTATTCTTCTCTCTTTCTCCAGTTATCCATACATATTGCTGGTTAACTGGTTTATTATTGTCACTTGTACTGAGGTACAGCAAAAGACTTGTTTTGCATACAGTTCATTATAATAGTGCATTGAGGTGGTACAAGGTAAAACAGAGTGTAGAACAAAATGTAGCAGTTACAGAGAAAGAGCGGTGCAATCAGACAACCTGCAAAATCATAATAAGGTGAATTGTGAGGCCAACAGTTCATCTTATCATACTAGGAAACTTCAATATTCTTGTAACAGCAGGATAGAAACTGTCTTTGAGCTAGGTGGTACATGTTTTCAGCCATTTGTATCTTCTACCTGATGGGAGGGGAGAGGAGGAGGAATGTCTGGAGTAGATGAGGTCTTCGATTAAGCTGGCTGCTTTACTAGGCAGCAACAAGTACCGATAGTGTCCATGGAGAGGAAGCTGGTTTCCATGATGTGCTAGCTAGGCTGTGCCAACAACTTAATGCAATTTCTTGCAGTCATGGGCAGAGTAGGTACCATATCAAGCCAGTTGCTATATTAAGCCATATAAGCCAAATTCTTGATTTAAAAAAACTCAGATGTTTTCAAGATGGGCTTCTGAGGGATTTTATCTAGCCAAGTAAATGCTTTTCACTTTCAACATGTAACATTAGTTCATCCTGATGATTTTTCTTTTAAAAGACTTAAACACTGATATATGCATGAGTGGTCTAGAGCTGGAGTTGGTGATTCCATGTGTTTCTGGTTGCTTTTTTTTTTGCTATTGGCGTGATTTGATCGAAATGCTTCAGTGCGGAACTGGCTCTGTGGCTGAGGCCTCCAGTCATTGACACACTGCTAAACTGAACTGACTCTGTGGCTGTAGCTCTTGGACTGTTTTGAGGACTCTTGTGGTTTGATGTTTAATATTCTGTGTGTTATTTGCTCACTCTTTGCTGTTTGTGAAATACGTTGTTTTTATTGTGCGTTGGGTGTTTGATGTTTTCTTTAAATGGATTTCACGGTGTCTGCCTATGGGATTCCACGTAGGCTGCCTATGGGAAGATGAAGCTCAGGGTTGTATACTGTGTACATACTTTGATAATGAGCGTACTTTGAAACTTTGAAAGTGTACTTTCAGAAAAATTATTCCTTTTGGTCTGAATTTCCATTTTAGCTAGCTGGCTCTCAGGCTTCATTTCACACCAACCTACTTTGCTAAACATAAACCTGCAATTAGATCAATTAATGATAACTTTTCTGACTACAAGTTTTACCCTGGTTTAAGTTCAACTAAAAAAATCAACTGAATGTTGATACTTTCAAATCAATTACAGAACTTTCATATCAGAATTAATTAATACTACAGTAGAGGAATTAGTTGCTTTGATAATGTGCCGACCTCTTTTCAGTAATGCTAGCAAATTAATCACATTGCTCAGTCTTTCCCCATTGACCTCTTCTTCAGATGTTTAAAAGTAGATGTTATATTGAATGTTACACTGACTCAGTTTCCAAAGCCTTTACCAACACTCCAAATCATAACAACAAGCTGTATAAAACAGGTTTCTTCCTCCCATTACTTTCTGGTCCTTACTCACTCAACAAATATTTTTTTCTTGGTTACTGACCGATCTACCAGTTATATCTACTCATGACCTTGAACATCTCTAAAGTATTTATTGTTAACCTCCTCTACTCTAAGGAGTTTCTTCAATCTACACATAATTGAAATTATACCTGCCTTGTGGCACATCAGACGGCAACCTTGCCGTTTCTTTAGTTTTTTTTACAAGGCTGAGTTGTAACTCAACCCAGCACAGATGGAAAGCGTGCAAGGTGCTGGCCAGGACCACTTGCCTCAAAGTCCAGTGCGGATGCTGCTATGCCACTGGCTGGCTTACACATCACTGGTACTATCGAACTATTTGTTCCTGCACCCTTACTAAGGATCAATTTGGTATCCGTGTGGCAACTGTCTCTTTACTCCTTTGTCATTGAACTTCCTTGAAACAATTCCAGCCCTTGGTCAAATGTTATTTGGAAGTTCATTTACTTAAATTAACCATATATAACACTCAAACATAACTTAAATTTTAACAAGTTTATTCTGACTTTTATTTATTAACTCATAATTTCCAGAGGCTTGTACTAATTATTGGGATGGGAACTAATTTTCTATAGGATCCTAATGGAGGAGAGAATTAATGGAGGTAATTCAAAATCCTAAACCCAAGAAATCTGAAAGCAAGTTGCTTTGTGCAGTGGAACAACTAAAACCAGCTATTAACAGGAGACTGGAACTGGAGGGTAAGATAGAATACTAATGTGCTTTGGAATTGCAACTTTTAGTACACTTTGCAGCTTAAATTCTAGGGGTAAGAGAGTCTACATTATTTTCTGTAGCTAGTAGAGTTTGACAAGTGCTCAATTTGTACAAGATTACTAAATTTTTCAAATGGAAAAACACATGGCATGCTACAAATTATTGTTTGTCCAAAACAGGACATACATCCTTCATGTTTTTATTGAATTTGACTTAAATTTACCATTAATCTTTTTGAGGTACCGTAAATGTCAATTTCAATCTCAATCAGCTACACAAAGAAAAACACATTTAATCATTATGCAGCAACCTTAATGCATTTATTCTATTGTAAGAGAAAATGCAAACTCTCTCCCCAGTATTCAAGCTATAAAACTTGTTCAAAGTCACAATTCCAAAAGATGAGAGAATTCTTATTTATCCTTCAATTCTGGTCTCCTATCAGTCACTGATTTCAATTGTTCCACTGGATAAGGGGAATTGATTTCAGTTTTCTCCGCCCTAGACTCTGGAATTCCCTCCTTTAATTGCTCTGTCTTCCTCCTCCCTTTGGATTTTTTTCTAAAATCTGTTCTTATTTTAAGGTTTCCTTACATTCCTCTACATGAAACCTCATGTGATAATGCTGCTGTGAAGCTCTCTGGGACATGTTACTATGTTAATTGTGGTAAATAAATGCAAGCTGTTGTTTCAGATTAAAAGCACAAAATGATTAAATGTTAAATTGTTTATTTTACTTCTGAGATCATTGACTCATTTCAGAGAATATTTTATGAGATGTCAGCAAGTATAAGTTGTCATTACTATCTGGCAATCCCGGTAAGGAAGTAAACCTCAAATATCTAAAAAAAAACTGAACTTCGAAATTAACTATAAATGGCAAACTTTACACCACTGCAAATATTTCCAACATCCCCATCAAAAGACCACAAGATCATAAGGCACAGGGGCAAAATTAGGCAATTCAGCCCATTGGTTTAGCTGTGCCACTTTAAATATGGCTGCTTTAAATATACAAATGCTTTAAATATATCCAATGACTTGGACTCCACAGCCATCTGTGGTAATGAATTCTATAGATTCTCTACCAGCTGCATGAAGAAATCCCTCCTCATCTCTCTTCTAAAGGGATTTGCTTTCATTCTGAGGCTGTGTCCTCTGGTCCTAGACTCTCCTCTCATTGGAAACATCCTCTCTACATCCATTCTACCTAGGACTTTCAATATTCGGTACGGTTCAAAGAGAATATCCCAATGAGATTCTTCTAAACTCCAGCAAGTACAGGCCCAAGAACTGAATGCTCCTTAATCATTAATCCTTTAATTCCTGGGATAATACTCACAAACCTCCTCAGGATCGTCTTCAATGCCAGCACATCCTTTCTTAAATAAGGGGCACAAAATGCTCACAATACTCCAAATGTGGTCTGCCCAATGCCCTATAAAGCCTCAGCATTATATTCTTGCTTAAGTATTCTCGTCATCTTGAAATGAATGCTAATAATGCATTTACCTTCTTTACTACAAACATGAGCTGCAAGTTAACCATTAGGGAATGTTGCACTAGGACTCTCAGTCAGTTTTCACTTCTGAATTTTGAATTTGCACCCCATTAAAAAAAGTCTACGCCTTTATTCCTTCTAGCAAAGTGCATCACCACACACTTCTCTACACTGTTTTCCCTCTATTTCCTTTTGCCCATTTTCTAAGCCTGTCCAAGTTCTTTTGTTGACTCCCTGCTTCCTCAACACTACCTGCTCCTCTACCTTTCTTTGTAGCATCTGCAAACTGGGCCACAAATTCATCAATTCCATCATTCAGATCGTTAACATACACTCAGTGACCCTGTACCTAATGAAGCGGCTACTGAGTGCATGTTTGTTGTTTTCAGCTGCGGTAGCCCATCAACTTCAAGGTTCGATGTGTTGTGCATTCAGAAATGCTTTTCTGCACACCACTGTTGTAACATGGGATTATTTGAGTTACTTTCACTTTCCTGTCAGCTTGAACCAGTCTGGCCGTTCTCCTCTTATTTCTCTCATTAACAAGGTGTTTTCGCCCACAGAGGTGTGCTGCTCACAAGAAGTTTTTTTTTGTACCATTCTCTGTAAACTCTAGAGACAGTTGTGTGAAATTCACAGGGTATTAAGTTTGAGATACTCAAACCACTCTGTCTGGCACCAACAATCATTGCATGGTCAAAGTCACTTAGATGACATCTCTTTCCCATTCTGAACAACAACTGAACCCCTTGACAATGTCTGCACGCTTTTACGCATTGAGTTCTGCCACATGATTGGCTAATTCATTATTTGTATTAAGGAGCAGGTACACAGATATAACCAATAAAGTGGAAACTGAGTGTGCAATGTAAAAAGTACTAGATCTAAAACCAGCCCTTATAGAACACCAAAAAATGCACCCCCCCATTCCCACTTTTTGCCTCTTACCAATCAACCAATCTTCTATCCATGCTATTTCTTTACTGTAATACCATGTGTTCTTAACCTGTTTAACAGCCTCATGTATTGGTATCTTTTCAAAGGCCTTCAGAAAATCCAAGTAAACAACATCTACTGACTCTGCTTTGGCTATCCTGCCTGTTATTTCCTCAAAGAATTGCAACAGATTTTTCAGGCAAGATTTTCACTCAAGGAAACGGTGCTGGCTTGAGCCTCCAAGTACCCTGAGACCTTATCCTTAAGAATGGATTCCAACAGCTTGCCAACCACTGAAGTCAGGTTAAGTGGCCTATAATTTCCTGACTTTTGCCTCCCTCTCCTTCTTGAAGAGTGAAGTGACATTTGTGATTTTCCAGTCACTTGGAACCATTCCAGAATCTAGTAATTCTTGAAAGATCACTACTAATGCCAATGCCTTGGGTGTAGTCCATTTGATCCGAGTGAGTTACTGACCTCCTGACCTTTCAGCTACCCAATCATCTTCTTCTTAGGAACAGCAACTACAGTCACTTCTGCCCCGACACACTTTAGAATTTCTAGCATGCTGTTGGTGCCTTCCACAGTGACAACTGATGTAAAAAACCCAGCCACATTGTCTGCTATTTCATTGTCACCATTACTATATCTCCAGTGCAATTTTCCAGCAGTACAATGTCCAGTCTTGTCGCTCTTTTATTCTTTATATAACTGAAAAAAATCAGATAGATAAAACTATCTGAACATTTTAGTGCTTCTTTTGACTTCCCTTGTCAGCCATGTTTGCCTCATCCTCCCTTGAGAATGCTGCTGCTTCTTTGGGATTAACTTATTTTGTAAACTGTGTGCATTCAAATAAAGCACTTTAGTCCTGCATTCACTCACCTTCTCTTCAATTTTACCTCCATACTTAAATGCTTTCAATCACTCTTAGATATCTGTAACTCAGATAGTCAATTTGAGTACAGGAGCATGATATATACTGTATGTGGATCATCAATCAACAGAATTTGAGCTGAGACTGTCAAAATACATTTCATTCAATTGTTCACTGACAGTAGTGAGAAACAACTTGCATTCCATTAATTTGGGTTAAATTGAAATCCAGATGTCAGTGGTGAAAACCAGTACTCACCACTCTATGTTTCAAATGATTAAAAAAAATCACAATGTGAGTTACAAAGAATTGGAGTCAGGTTTAAATGTGTCCTAATGGAAAGAAAAAAAAATAGCAGAACCTCAGAATAATCTTAGTAATGGATTCAAGGGAGAGGGATGGTGGGGGGGGGGGGGGAGAGAGAGAGAGAGAGAGAGAGAGAGAGAGAGAGGAGAGAGAGAGAGAGAGAGAGAGAGAGAGAGAGAGAGAGAGGGAGGGAGGGAGGGAGGGAGAGAGTGGGAGGGAGGGAGAGAGAGGGAGGAGGGAGAGGGAGAGAGAGGGAGAGAGAGGGAGGAAGAGAGGGAGAGGGAGGAAGAGGGAGAGAGAGGGAGAAGAGAGAGGGGAGGGAGGGAGGGTGAGAGAGGGAGGGAGAGGGGGAGGGAGAGGGAGAGGAGGGAGGAAGAGAGTGAGGGGTGAGGGGTGGGGGAGAGAGAGGGAGGGTGAGAGAAAGGGAGAGTGTGAGAGAGAGAGGGAGGGAGAGGGGAGGAAGAGAGCGGGGAGGGAGAGAGGGAGGGAGGGAGAGAGAGGGACAGAAAGGGAGAGTGGGAGGGAGAGGGGGGGAGAGGGGGACAGAGAGGGAGAGAGAGGGGGAGGGAGGGAGGGAGAAAGAGAGAGAGGGAGAGGGGAGGGAGGGAGAGAGGGAGAGGGGAGGGAGGGAGAGAGGGAGAGAGAGGGGGGAGGAAGAGAGTGAGGGGGAGGGAGAGAGAGGGGGGAGATGGAGGGTGGAGATGGTGGGGGGAGAGGGAGGGAGGGAGAGAACAAAGTAACCTTATCATTCTGAAGAACACTCACCTTTGTCATTTATCCACTAAGATATTTATGCTTTGTGAAACTGTGATTGTAAACATTCAGAAAAGCTGTATAAGCCAGGTCCCTTTGCAGAATAAAATAGAAGACCATGGGTGTTCTGATAGAGGTCTTTAAAATTAAGGAAGAGTTTGATAAGATATCTATAGAGAAAATGTTTCCACATGTGGGGGAGGCCAAAATTACAGCAATAAATATAAGGCAGTCACAATATACTCAGTAGAGAATTCAGGAGAAAGATTAGAATGCAGAACTCCCAGAGAGTCGGGGTTCTCTCCCAGACAGTTTGGAATGTGGAATTCAGTAACATGAGGGACATCTGTGGTGAATAGTATAAACAAGTTTCAGAGGAAGTTAAGTAGGTTCAGGAAGGTTTGATAAAGACGGATGGGAAAACCTTGTGCAAAGCATGAAAGAACATCATCATGTGGCATGTCGTATCTCATAGGTGATTATGGTCTCGATTCCATTCTATCCCCTTGGTTCAGTCCCTTCCCACCTACATCTGCAACACCTCTCATGCCCTCGATCTCTTCAGTAACTTTCAATTCTCTGGCCCTGACTGCCTCATCTTCACCTTGTTCAGTCATTATACAATTCTATCCCCCATCAAGAAGGCCTCAAAGCCCTCTGCTTCTTTCATGATAAAAGTATCAACCAATCCCCTCCTCCATCTGGCAGAACTGGCCCTGAACCTGCACAATCTTTCCTTTGGCCCCTCCCACTTTCTCCAAAGTGGATGGGTAGCCCTGGGCACGCACATGGGTCTCAGCTATGCCTGGTTCTTCGTTGGCTATGTAGAAGAGTCTATGTTCGAGGCCTTCCCCAGTTATACTTTCCAAATCTTCCTACGCTACAGACAACTGCATTGGCACTGCTTCAAGCACCCATGCTGAGCTAGTCAATTTTATAAATGTTGCCTCTAATTTCCACACTGCCCTTAAATTCATTTGGTCCATCTCTATCACCTCCCTCCCCCTTTCTTGATCTCTCCATCTCCAACTCTGGAGACAAACTGTCAACTGACATCTTTTATAAACCTACTGACTCCCATGGTTATCTCAACTATACTTCTCCCCACCTTCTGTAACGATGCTATTCCCCTTTCTTAGTTTACTATTGATGCTGCCTTCACCCGCATCTCCTCAATTTCCCATATATCTGTGCTCAACCTCTCTTCCTGCCGCCATAATAGTGATAGTCCCTCTTGTCCTTACCTACCACCCTATATGCGTCCGTATCCAACACATTATCCTCCACAACTTCCGCTGTCTCAAAAGGGGCCCTACTACTACTAAACATACCTTTGCCTTCCCCACACTCCACTTTCTACAGGGATTACTCCCTCCACGATTCCCTTGTTCATTCATCCCTCCCCCACTGATCTCTCTCCCAGCAGTTATCCCTGCAAGTGGCCAAAGTGTTACACCTTCTCCCTCACCTCCATTCAGAGCCCCAAACAGTCTCTCCAGGTGAGTCAGCACTTCACCTGTGAATCTACTGGGGTTGTCTATTGTGTCCGGTGCTTCCGATGCAGCCTCATCTACAGTGGTGAGACCTCTTGGAAATTTGGGGACTGCTTTGTTGTACACCTCCGCACCATCCGCCATTAGTGGGACTTCCCAGTGGCCAAGCATTTTAATCCTGATTCCCATTCTGGTTTTGACGTGCCAAGATGAGGCCACCCTCAGGGTGGAAGAGCAATACCTTAATTCTGTCTGGAATCTCCAAACTGTTGGCAAGAATATTGATTTCTCCTTCTGGTGAGCAAACTCCCACCCCCCCGCCCCATTTCCCACACTGACCTTTTACTTCTTCTCACCTGCCTATTACTTCCCCCTGCGTTCCATCTTCCCTCCCTTTCTCCGACTGTCCACTTTCCTCTCCTATCTGATTCTTTCTTCTCCAGCCTTTACCTTTCTCACCCACCTGGCTTCACCTATCATCTTCCTGCTAAGCTCTTTCCCCTTCCCCTCTTTCCAGACTGGCATCTTTCCCCTTCCTTCTCAGTCCTGAAGAAGGATCTCAGCCTGAAACGTCGACTGTTTACTCCTTTCCATAGATGCTGCCACACCTGCTGAGTTTCTCCAACGTTCTGTGGGTGCTGCTTTGGATTTCCAGCATTTGCAAACTTTCTCGTGTTTGTGACCATAGTCAATGACCATGATTGTTCCTGGCAAGTTTTTCTACTGAACTGGCTTGCCACTATCTTCTTCTGGGTAGTGTCTTTACAAGACTGGTGAACCCTGCCATTATCAATACTCTTCAAAGACTATCAGTCTGCCATGAGTGGTCACAGAACCAGCATTTGTGATATGCTTATACGGCCATCTACCACCTGCTCCCTTGGCTTCATATGGCCCCGAACGAGGGGCTAAGCAGCTGCTACGTCTTGCACATGAGAGACCTGCAGGTGGCTGAACTACTGGAAAATTTGTCACAAAGATCAGGATATCTAATTCAGGATGTTCCTGTTTTTCTGTGATCAATTTTAATCCAGCTTCAGAAATTGCAGGGTTTCAAAAATCATAATTTTCTTCTGTGTACTGATCCAGCTCTAAGTAACATAGAAATTCTGACTGAAAAGAGAATCTATTTTAAACAAGCTTTGAGCTGATTCCGTTCTTAGATATACATCTCTCAACACTGATGCTATCAATTTAAAAGTACCATTGCTTTCAACTCTTCAGTCAGCTTTGGATAACACCATGATTTAACTTTCAATCCTTACTGCTTATATAGTGGTAATAGCCTTTTATGCAAAATTTTGTCAAGAGTCTTTTGGAATTGTAGATACATCTCACTTTAAGGATCCCTCAGTCTATTTGGAATGCCATTCATTCAAAAGCTTCTCCACCTGGGCCTCTGTACCTCCCTATGCAAATTAATAATTTAATACTAGTCATAGGTTAATAATATTAGACAATGATGGTACAATAATGCACAGATTTCTAGCAGCCATTAACTTTTGACATAATGATTAATATAGGGGGATGATGGTATAGATGACAGCACGCTCAGTTGCAGCTGCCACTCCGGCTCCATCTAATGGTATTATTGTTTGTCCTTTATCTTTTTCCTATGATCGCAAGATACTGCTGGATATTGAGAACGCCAACTACTGCAAGTCTACCTCACTAGCGAGTTGTTGGATAGCAGATGAGCTCTGCAGCATGGGCTTATTGCATACTGTACCATTGCCTGCTACAGCCACTGAAGGAACACGTTATTGGAAGTATGGAAAGTGCAGGCCAGCTCTCCTGTTGATTCTGCTTTCAAACATTGCTTCACTAGAAAATAAACTAGATTCTCTTATGCTTATTTAGTCTTAGACCCAGGTAAAGGTTAGCTGTGGGCTCATCCTGACGGAAACATGGCTCCAAGATACCACCCCTGAAGCGATCATACAGCTAGAGGGTTTTGTCTCTTTTGAGACCGACAGAATTCCCGTTATCTCTGGCAAGACCCATGGTGAAGGTGTATGTAGTAAGAACCGGTGTGTGAACACTTCGGTAGTGATGACCCAATGTTTGCCTCTGGTAGAGTTCTTAGCAGGCCCATCTATTTACTGAGGGTGTTCAATGCTGTTGTGATTTCTGCTGCGTACATCCCCTCCCCCTGTGCTAATGCTGGGGAAGTGCTGTGTGAGCTCTATGGCATCATAAACCTCAAACCACACACCCTGATGGTTTCTTTATTATTGCTGGCTACTTTAACCATGCTAACTTCAAACCAGTTCCGCCTAAATTCTGTCAGCAGGTTGCCTTTGTTACTAGATATAAGAAACACATCTGACCCGGTTTATACCAACATCTCTGGAGCATACAGAGCTTGGATTCTCTGACCACTTCTCTGTTATGCTAATTCCTGCACACTGACCACTGGTTAAGGGAGATAAAGACCTGTTCAGAAGAGCAACCTCAGCATCACAGGAGTGTTTGAACATGGTCAGGGAAGTGGCTACCTACAACCACCACATTACCATTGATGAACATGTGAGATCTGTGACTGGCTACATACAGAAGGGCATTGAGGATATCACCATTATTAAACACAGCTCTGTGAGGGCAAATCAGAAACCAGGGCTGACAGCAGAGATCCGGACATGGCTGATACATTGGGGTGCTGCCTTCAGATTGGGGGTTAAGACAGCTCTCAGATCAGCAGGAGATGCGGTTTCTGGCACCATCAGGAAGGCAAAATAGGATTGTTTAGAGAATATATTGTACAGCCATTTCTGTGAAACCAGAGACAGAGGGCACATGTGGCAGGGCATTCAGACCCTGATAGGCTGTAAGTCTTTTATGCTTGGCTTGATGCACAGAACAATCTGCTGGCAAGGAAGGCCCCTCCATTTCCCCAGGAGCAGGCCCTGTGCCTGGCTGCAGCTGATGTGAGGAAGATCCTAGTCAGGGTCAACCACATAAAGCTGCAGGGCCTGATAACATACCTGGTTAAATGCTGAGGGACTGTGCTGCCCAGTTAACAGACGTTCTAACAAACATCTTCAACATTTCTCTGGAACAGTCCACTGTCTCCTCAGGCTGCAAGGCAGCCACCATCATCCTGGTGCCCAAGAGGACGACAGTAATCTGCCTCAATGACTATCATCTAGTAGCACTGACCTCAACAATAGTGAAGTACTTCAAGCAGCTGGTTATGGATCATATTTAATCCCATCTTACATTGATACAATGGACCTTTTCCAGTTCACGTATCACTCAAATTGGTCCACTGATGATGCATAGCCTTTGCATACCATTCTATCTTGTCCCATCTGGAAAATGGTGCCTCATATGCCAGGATGCAGTTTTTGACTTCTGCTCAGTGTTTAGTATGATCATCTCTCAGAAGTTGGTGGGTCAGCTGTTATCGTTTGGTCTCAGCACCTCTCTCTGTAAGTGGATCCTGGACTTCTTGACAGAAAGGACAGTCTGTGTTGGCAGATATATCTCTAGCTCCATCACACTGAGCACCACCACTCCCCAAGGCTGCGTGCTCAGCCCGCTGCTGTTCACACTGCTAACGCATAATTGCACTACTACTTCCAGTTCAAAATGAATCATCAAGTTTGATGATGATACAACAGTGGTTGGTCTCATCAACAAGATGGTGTACAGAGTAAAGGTACAGCAGCTGGTAGAATGGTGTGCGCAGAACATTCAAATCTTAATGTGGACAACTTCAAAAAGATAATTGTGGGCTTTAGGGAGTTGCTGGCTGACCACTCCTCACTGCACTTACACGGCTCCTCCGTGCAGAGAGTTATGATCACTAAGGTTCTGGGAGAGCACATAATGGAAGATCTCACCTGGTTCCTCAACACCACCTCTTTGGTCAAGAAAGCACAGCAGCAACTCCACTTCCTGAGGAGATTAAGGTGAGTGAGGCTCCCTGCAGAAGAGATTTACTCAGATGCTGGCTGGATTAGAGAGTATGACCCATAAGAAATAGTTGGACTAACTTTAGGCAGTTTTTCCTACAAAGTTGGAGGTAAGGACATTAGATAGGGTAGACATTCAGAATCTTTTCTACAGAGTAGAAATGTAAAAATTCAGAAAACAGTCTCAGGATTGGAGAGGAGTGGCAGATTTTAAGGGTGAAGTGAAGGGCAAATATTTTTAAGCAGAGAGTGTTAGATACCTGGAACAAGGAGTGAAATCAGCCAGCTTGGTGTTTATGAGATTTTTATATAAACACATGAGTACGAAGAGAATGTGGGGATGATAAATAGGAGGACATTTAGTATAAATTGGCATCAAGACTGAACAATATTGTGGGCCAAATAGCTTCTCTGGTGTTATACTGTTCTATGTTCTACACAATTGTCCTAAAACCCTACAGAGAGGCTTGAAAGTGTAAGTGAGGTTCAAAAATATAAGAAGCTGGGATTGATGAAACTAGCCTCAAAGATGCTGGATCATTGCAAAGGCATAATTAATTCGCTAAAATCATTTGGGGGAAGAAATGTGTCATTCTTATACAAGTCCTGAAATCTTAAATACCCCTGCAAATCACTAAATAATACCGGATCACAGTTCAAGGTCCATGCCATATTCTTTGCACAACTAGGAATGTGCAACAACCCTACCCTGACCAAGAATGACAATCTGAATTATGTTCACTGGCTGTACATTACACAGTAGCTTTGAAATCTAATAATGTACCTTGATAGTCCCATACTAATCAAGAGAAATTTACTGGTTAAATTTTGCTGGATCCAAACATTTTGCTTTTCTGCCAAGTATTTTGGTATTTAATAGAATTTTTTTATCGTGTATCACTCCATTTGTCTGTCTTGGACGAACATACGATAAGACTAGACTGTCTGTAAAAGACTGCCATTTCTTTTACATAATGCTTTCTTCCCTTGGGGAATGAATGAGTAATCAGGCACAACAGTGTAAAGAAAACCCTGGAGCTAATATTTTCAAAAATAAAGAAGAAATCCATAATAAATAATTCTATTCTAATGGAAAGTTGCTGCATATTTGGTAAATGGAAACAATTAACAATTATTTTTAAAAATATCATAAGAAAATATTCAAGCAACTTTATACCTAAAGTATATCATTAGAACTTTATCATGATCTTCAGTTTTTCTGAAAAATAGGAGCAACAAATTTTGTTGTGAAACTTTGTGAGAGACTCCAGTTATAGTTAATTAAAACTTCATTTTATTTGAATTCAGCTAGCTTTTTAAAATTAGCTTATAAAGATCTATAAAAAGGAGTCTGTGGCTTTAAAATTCCTTTAAAATTCCTGCTGGCTTTGATCCTGTATGGGACAGATTTATGTCTCTACAGCCAAGGTGGGCTATGAAATCATCCCACTACGAAAGTTTCTGATGAAACACTTAGGTATATAAATGAAGCTGTTTTTTTTTAAATGTCTGCTTGTCTTCGCTTCCCAACTACCAACACTATTCAGCTAGCCAGAAGACTAACCTTGCCAGACCCCAATATATTATATTCATGGGAGTCCATCATTCCAAACCCATTGAATTACACAGTGCACCAGACATGATCTGTACCTGAAGAATTTCAAACTTAGGTTGTCGTGGCTCTGTGATATGTTTTACCCTTCACTATCTTACTCTTTAAAGAAACAAAACAGAAAAGAAACTACAAATGGAACAAAAAGGCAAGTGGAAAAAAAATTCCAGTAACTTAATCTACTGTGAATTTTGCTGCCTTCTGTTTTTTGTAGCTTAGGAGTAATGCCACTTCAATATCTAACCAGTTCCACAGACTTCACTTCTGAAGCCAACTTCATTTCTTAGATGTTTTTAATTGTGGTGCAAGTGTCTGAATGTCAAGGTAATAGCCTCTGGCGTTGAATGTGTAAGCTGTTACTGATGATTCTCGCTAGCCTTCCACCTGCACAGTGACAAATATTTCTTGGAAAAACAGAATCATGTAGTGTTATTTGAATAAAAAAAGGCATAAAACTAAAAAATTTTGGTGTGGTAAATTAATTTGACTGTTTCTGATGACGTCCAATAATAATTTTAGCTGCGATTTGCAACTTTGCTACAGAAAAAGCACACAATTAACCCTTTAATGCTTAGGTCCTTCAATTAAAAATGGGAAAATGTCCAAAATCAGCTTTGAGTTCAAAAGCAGCAATAGCAAAAGCACAAAAAAGCCAGACTCTGCAGAAATGCCCAAATGTGATGTCAATTAAGTTTACATTCAGAGGATTTCTGGATTGGAGATAAATGTCAGTTAAACGATGAGTAAAGTGAACCAATAGACCTTGCGAATACCTGTCAGTAGGGACTACTTAAACCTAATTCTCCTAAAAGCCCTGAGATTTGACTCTTGAAACTAATTCCACATATTCACTGCTGTTCCACACGTGTCAAGTACCTTAGGTAAGGTCAAGACTTGCTAATGTCAGGTCAAGGAATTGAAGTACCTATTATGTGTTTTCTTAACTTTTTTTAAACTTAGAAAAATAATAAGAAAATTGTACAAAATTACAGTTTTCTGAATTTTCTTAACCATAGTTAGTATGTATACCAGGTTTTGGTAATTAAGGTTAACACTGACTGGAAAATAACCAGTACAGCTGGTACAGCCATTT
Source organism: Hypanus sabinus (assembly GCF_030144855.1). Taxonomy (NCBI): domain Eukaryota; kingdom Metazoa; phylum Chordata; class Chondrichthyes; order Myliobatiformes; family Dasyatidae; genus Hypanus; species Hypanus sabinus. The sequence goes on along the minus strand of NC_082708.1, from coordinate 45,947,129 downwards.
TGTTCAGGATTAAAAAGCATATCTTGTTATTTGTACTTATAGGTGAATATACATAAAATTGAATAAAATCCTATGACATAATTGACCACTTTATTATGTTAAAGTCATTTTCTCTCTCTCTTTCTCTCTCTCTCTCTCTCTCTCTCTCTCTGTTTGTTGATAGTTAAGTTCTTTTTTCCTTATTTAATGATAGTTCAGTAAGAATGATGCAGGCTGAAACTAACTCTGAATACTTCCTGGGAGGCTGAAAATAACAGGTTGTCAACGTTAGCTGAAGTTCATAGAGACTGGTAGAGATCGGTTGTGAAGACTACAGGGGGTAGGAGTTGGCTGGAGAAATACATTCCTTTAGACATCACCCTTGACACTACATCATCTTAAAGCTTTACAGTGTACACTAGCATATTCTTTTATGCATAAGAAATAGAAACACAGATTTTCTGTTTCAGAAGCAGGTGTTAGTCACAGATTTGTCGGGAATTTGGTGTGGTACAAATTAGTTTTCCTTGGCATTAATGCAGAACTGGAGCAAAAAATACTTAAGACCAGACATGGTACATTTTTCAAGACTTGGGGCTATGGTTTGAGGAAAGGAGGTTGGTACAAAGAGAATGAACTATGATAAATGGGTGACTACTTTGCCAATATTTTCCTGAATCAGGATTATGCCTTCATCGATTTTTTTCTGTTAATTCTGCACAAAATAAACTGAAAATGTTATATCAAAAGCTATCTGACTGAAAACAAAAATGATTAGATTGATATCATGTATTCTACATCAGGATATATTTCGAGATGGTTGAGTCATAGCTGGATTGAACTGGACTGGGCTGGGCTGATATTCCTGCACTCTTTGCCTTGAGGTTTGATGTTTTACATTCTGTGTTCTTTTGCTTGGTTTTTTTGTGCCTTTTACTTGATTTGTTCTTTGCACTTGGGGGTGGGGGTGGTTGATGTTTTTCTGTGAATGGGTTCTATGGTTTTCCTTTTTTCATGACTATCTGTGGGAAGATAAATCTCAGGGTTGTACACTGTAAACATACTTGGACAATAACTGTACTCTGAATCTTTGAACTATTTAAGTATTCAACCTTTCTGACACTGGAAATTAGCTAGCACACGTAGGATCTCGTTTCATCAGGTATTAATTGATGCATGAGATTTTTAAGTCAGAGTCTGAATTTTATTCCCATTGCATTATTTCTATTCATGAATTTTGTTTGATATTGTATTCAATCACTTTAATTTGTACAATTTCTCAGCTCTTGTAATATTTATTTCACTCATTTCAAACTCATTGGTCAAACAGAAACATGGTTTATTTCTCTTTTTACTCATGTTCAAATGCCTTGTTTCCTCATCAGCATCATCATAGGTTGCTTGACTATAGCCAGGGTTCAGGGGCTCTCATATGTCATGAGATCCTATACAATAGTTGACAGGATGTGGAGCACAAGCCAAGACTATGATGTTTCTTGTCAACCACAATTATGTGCATCCATTATGGTATTGGCTCCAGTCTTGGCAGCAGGCTTTGAATAAAAGCATACAATATGCTGCTGTGATTAGTTAAAGGACTGAAGCTTTTTGTCGTTGCTATGGCGGTCATTGCTAGATGCAGTACTTGGCAAACTTTCAAAACGTCCTGAAGTAGGTGAACTGAGTTCATCTAAGGCAGGTATTACTTGTCCATAGCTTTGAGGATCCTACTCAAAAATGCAGCCACTGACCCCATCCCTTAAGCTTAAAGTGAAAAGGGGAGGAGTTAAATATTGCTGAGTCACTAAAAAAATAAAAAGTACCAACAGAAGAAAACTTGGCATCTTTGTACAAAAACTCTAATAAATTGTAGCTTACAATTAAAGTATGCATCAATTGAATGCAATGTGCTTTTGGTCATTCACGATATGGAAGTGCTGAACCTCTTTATATCTTAAATAATTTACTGAGTAGAATATTAGTAATGGACAGTTCTACAGCATTTTTCACATCCTCAAGAAGTTCATTGCCAATTTATAAAGCAAGGAATCACAAAGAGAAAGGTGTGTGTTTTTACAATGGTGACCAAATGACAACTATTAGAAAATCATTAAAGAGTACTATCCAGGGCATGGTTGAAAATGTGCCAGTGGATTTTTTATGCCAACTTAGAAGGCAGGTAACTAGGTACTTTGATGATCCCGTTTGAAATGTGACACTTCAGATAATGGTTTCGTGTCTCAGTGCTCCAGTAGATTATGAGCTGAATGGCAACTGATGCTGCCAGTGACAATGTAAAACATTATGGGATGGAAGTGAAGAGCAGAGACCCTGAGATCAGCCTTGAGCAGATATAATGGATTCATTCATATATGAAGAAATGATGGATGAATGAATTTGAAAGCAAAGAGTGGCAAATAAGTGGATGGAGACTTGGTGAACCAGTGGGGTTGAATGGCTTTTACTTTTTTTGATTCCATGTGTTGGCGCGTGGCCTAGTGGGCAAGGTATCAGACTAGTAACCTGAAGGTCACTGGTTCGAGCCTCAGCTGAGGTAGTGTATTTGTGTCCTTGAGCAAGGCACTTAACAACACACTGCTCTGCGACGTCACTGGCAGCCAAGCTGCATGGGTCTTAGTGCCCTTCCCTTGGACAACATCGGTGGCGTGGAGAGGGGAAGGCCTGCAGCTTGGGCAACTGCCAGTCTCCCATACAACCCTGCCCAGGCCTGCGCCCTGGAAACTCCATGGTCTCTCGAGACCGACGGATGCCACCATAGACAAAACAGTAGAGTAAATACTTCTCTCTTCTAAAAAATGGGCATAGAATTGAAGTCAGTATTGAATTCAGAAGAAATTAGATTATTAAACATTATCAGATGTTAAAATCAACCCTAATTTCAGTTCTATTTACAATTAAAAAACTTTTCTGGCACAAGATTAATACATTTAAAAAAATTACCATTAGGAATTCTTTTTTCTCAACTTGTTGGTTGTCATCAATGTCCAGCATACTAAAGGCAATATGGAATCCAGTGTGTGGTTCTGTAAGCAGAAGGATCATATTATCATTAACAAAGGAAATTTCTGAACTGGATTTGTGTGTTTTGCAGTATTTTTTTCAGTCTTTGATGGGAATAAAGCAGAGGAAATTAGAAAATACATCAGGTCACTGCCTGTTATATTGGACACTTCAAGATGAATATTATCAACTTCTAACCCAAACTTCACCACATGGCTGAGGCTGGTAGAATTCACTCTAGCCCATCTTTCCTTACTTTCCTGATAGCATTAGCTTGCAGTCACCAGCAAGAGGCAAAGATACAAAAAGCATTTACCTTTGCTGGCATTTGAACAATCACTAAGTAGCAGACAATGGCCTGAAACACTTACTTTACCAAACTAACAGCAAGGTGCTTTTGAAAGTCAGTCTTCCATATTTCCAAACACTTTTTGGAACTTCTGCACTGCCAGTAAGATGCTGCCCAGCACAGTGCAATCCCATTCATTATTGGGTGGGTGGACAAGTTTGCAGAAACACACACAAGTGTTTTTGTTTGAATATAATTACCCTTCATGTTTCTAGTGATTTTATATAATGTGAAGATGCTTAAGCAATTTTTATGAAACTATTTAAATTATTCCACCTGTCTTCAAATCGCTGTGATCAGAAACATGTACATAGGGTGACCATTTTTCCATTGTCTTAATACTAGACAAGGTTTGGTCAACTGACCTCTCATATACATGTACTCCGGGATGAGGAGCAGAGGTCAAATAGATGGTTACGAATGGGGTCAAGTGTGTGATTGAGAACTAAATACAGAGGAAGGCCAGGGACTGCATGTGGTTGGGATCATGCATGCATGCGTGCATCAACACACACACACACGCTTTCATACTCCACCTTCCTCACCTTACCCACAACTCAATAGAACATTCATAATCCCTCTATCTCTGAACTTCTTCACTTTGAGCATTGTTTGCATCTTCTCCTGGTCCTCACATAGACCCTGTCCTTTGAACACACAGTCACCTCTCTTGCCCATTGTAAAACTTTACTTATGCCTGATAAGCTCTGTTACCATGTTTTGGCCTTGGAGCTCAGTCACACATTTAGCCTTCAGCTCCTGATTTCAGCCTTGAACCACAATATTGGTCCTATTCTTTCTACGCGTTTGATAGAAACAGGAGTACATCTGTATTCATAGCTGCTCTACTAGCTACACTCCTGTCTCATTTACAGGTCTCAGCTAGGCTTTGCCACTTTTCACGTCAGAGGCATGGGGTTCTCCCACCAACTTGCCGAGGATGGGCGGCAAAGGCAGAAACAAGTGAACGTGCCACAAGCAGCAATCATCTTGAACTGGGCTCAAGCTCAGCTCCAATAATAAAATTGACAACTGCTTTGTGAGTACACATTTTTGTTTTTATGTTGCACTGCAAGACTCCTAATGATTCACGTACATTCTGAACTTTTGTTTGGGAATAATTAAAATGCTAAACACAAGAGGTTTAGAAACAATCAGAAACTGATTGGAAAGCTGAGCCTACTGGGCCTGAATACCTCCCTCTGCAACTGGATCCTAGACTTCTTGTCTGGGAGACCTCAGTCAGTCTGGATCGGGAGCAGCATCTCCAACACCATCACACTGAGCTCGGGGCCCCCCAGGGCTGTGTGCTTAGTCCACTGCTGTTCACTCTGCTGACCCACAACTGTGCTGCAACAAACAGCTCGAACCATATCATCAAGTTCGCCGATGACACCACCGTGGTGGGTCTCATCAGCAAGAACGATGAGTCAGCTTACAGAGAGGAGGTGCAGTGGCTAATGGACTGGTGCAGAGCCAACAACCTGTCTCTGAATTTGAACAAAACAAAAGAGATGGTTGTTGACTTCAAGAGGGCATGGAGCGACCACTCCCCGCTGAACATCGACGGCTCCTCGGTAGAGATCGTAAAGAGCACCAAGTTTCTTGGTGTTCACCTGATGGAGAATCTCAGGTGGTCCCTCAACACCAGCTCCATAGCAAAGAAAGCCCAGCAGTGTCTCTACTTTCTGCGAAGGCTGAGGAAAGTCCATCTCCCACCCCCCATCCTCATCACATTCTACAGGGGTTGCATTGAGAGTATCCTGAGCAGCTGCATTACTGCCTGGTTCAGAAATTGCACCATCTCAGATCACAAGACCCTGCAGCGGATAGTGAGGTCAGCTGAGAAGATCATCGGGTCTCTCTTCCCTCCATCTCGGATATTTACACTACAAGCTGCATCCGCAAAGGAAAAAGTATTATGAAGGACCCCATGCACCCCTCATACAAACTCTTCTCCCTCCTGCTGTCTGGGAAAAGGCTCCGAAGCATTCCAGCTGTCATGTCCAGACCATGTAACAGTTTCTTCCCCCAAGCCATCAGACTCCTCAATACCCAGAGCCTGGACTGACACTTTGCCCTATTTACTATTTATTGTAATGCCTACACTATTTTTGTGCACTTTATGCAGTCCTGCATAGGTCTGTAGTCTAGTGTAGCTTTCTCTGTGCTGTTTTTTTTTATGTAGTTCAGTCTAGTTTTTGTACTGTGTCATGTAACACCATGGTCCTGAAAATCGTTGTCTCATTTTTACTATGTACTGTACCAGCAGTTATGGTCGAAATGACAATAAAATTGACTTGACTTGACTTGAGGTTCTGCAGATGCTGGAAATCCTGAGTAACAATTATAAAATGCTGGAGAAACTCAGAAGGTCAGCAGCACCTATGGAAGGGAATAAGCAGTTGACGTTTTGGGCTGATAGACCCTTCATTGCGACTGCATATGAAACACTGCAGACAATTGGAGGCAGAAAATATGGGACCATCTGTCATTTTTTAAGATTGGGGTATAAATGAGGGATAGTCCCATTAAAAAGCCATGACCTAGACCAGTGTCCACTATTCAAGTTGCTGCTGTTCTGACTTATGGTTTGGGTATGGCAGCTAAGACTGCAAACCAGAGACACACAACTAATGGTGTTAACAGGTCAGGGGAGCTATCATGAGCAGCAGGCCAGGTCAAAGATAATGCAGCCCAAAGCACGAGGTATTGTAGGATTCCGATTGATAAAAACCAAAGAGTCCTGTGGAACCTGGACATAAATCTTGAAGTGTATTACGTGAACAATTAATATGGCTATACAAATCTTTTTAAGCAGTTTTTAAAAACCTTTATCTAAATTGTAAGAACTGATGACAATTTTATACATTTAATCTTGCAGTGTAATTTTAAAGAACATTTAAATTTTCTCTCAGATACCAATCTTGCCACTTATTTTGAATAGGAAGAACATTAGAATAAGGCGGCTTCCATCTCTACCACACAAATGCCAATCTGAGAAGGATGGTAGATGATCTGCAGGTACCTACACCTTGTTTTGCATGAAAGGCCTCTTCCTTATTGCCTGAGAAATTCCTTCAGTTAAGTCTGCTTTCTTCAGCTAACCTTAACAATGGAGCTGTGTCAGTTGGTATACAGCTGAAGAGAGAGCTTATAACCAATAATAAATTAGTTAAGCCTCTCGTCAAATATGCAGTTCAGTGTGGGCCCTAATAATAATAAATTCCATCTTTGTTTCTCTCAATCAGTCAACCTATGTGAAACCTGTACATTTCAGTGTGAGAAAAACTTAATTTTACATGGTGTTATGTAACACCATGGTCCTGAAAAACGTTGTCTCATTTTTACTATGTACTGTACTAGCAGTTATGGTTGAAATGACAATAAAAGTGGCTTGACTTGACTTGACTTGAACTCTGGAGGAGTTACAAGCTTCTGTAGTTGAGATGGGAGAGACTGTTGCCTGGGTGCTTCACCAGTTGCTGCTTTATGGGACAGTGCTAAAGAGCTGTTGAAAAAACACTCACATGAAATCTCAGCTAGAGTTTGCCAGAAGGCATTTGGGAGACTCCAAAGTCAGCTGGAAGAAGGTTCTATGGTCTGATGAAACCAAAATTGAGCCATCAGACTAAACATTATGTTTGGTGTAAGCCAAACATCACATATCATCAAAAACTCACCATCCCTACTGTGAAGCATGGTGGTGGCTACATCACTCTGAAGGGGTCCCAGGCCTTGGAAAGCTTGTGAAGGTAGAGGGTAAAATGAATGCAGCAAATACAGGGAAATCCTGGAGGAAAATCTGATGTAGTCTGCAAGTAACTGCAACTTGGGAGATTCGTTTTCCAGCAAGACAATGACCCCAAGCATAAAGCTAAAGCTACACAGGAATGGCTTAAAATCAACAAAGTTAATGTCTTGGAGTGACCAAGTCAGAGTACAATCCAAAAGAGAATTTGTGGCTAGACACATGATCCCCATGCAATCTGACAATACTTGAGCAGTTTTGTAAAGAAGAATGGGGAAAAATTGCAGTGTCCAGATGTGCAAAGCTGATAGAGACATATCCACACAGACCCAAGGCTGATATTGTGCATCTATTAAATATTGACTTGACTTATTTGCTGCATTCATTTTACCCTCTACCTTCACAACTGGTAATCATGCAATCAATTATTTATTATTTTGTGTTTAATAATTGTAATGAATTTAGACAAATTTTTAGAAATTTGTTTTCACTTTGATACGAAAGAGTTTTTTCTGTTGATCAGTGTCAAAAAAGCCAAATTAAATGCATTGCGATTCAATGTTGTAAAACAATAAAACATGAAAACTTCTAAGGGCTGTGAATACTTTTTATAGGCACTGTATTTAGCAATCAGAGCAGCAGTTAGTATCAGATTGTTTCTTTGTCTGTATACTGTGTCACCTAAAGCAAGATTATGAGATACACAGTATGCAGACTCTGCAAATTGTTAGAGAAAAATGGAGCCAAAAGACAACAAGCAGAAACAGTTTGTTCTGATACAGATAAAGAGTGAATTACATAAAGCTGGGAAATTCACTTGAGTCCTGAAGACTGCAATGTACTTAGACTGAAAATGAAGCATTATTCTTCCACTGTGCAGCAGGCTTCACTGCAAGAGTTCAGAAGGTCACAGACAGAGGTCAGAGTGGGAGTGGAATGGTGAATTCAAATGACAGGCTGCTGGAAGCTCACTCCTGTAAACATTCACACAATCTACATTTGGTTTTTCCATGTAGATAACACAATGTGGGTACCCAATCCAGTACACTAGAGTGGAAGAAGTGCAAATGAATTTGTGCTTCATGTGGAAACACTCACTGTGGCTGGATATTTATTAACAAATTAATAGCAGTTCTTCATTAGTTCAAGTTTGCCATTCAGTCATGTACATGTATACCACCAAATGAAACAAAGTTCCTCCAGACAAAGGTGCACAATGTAGTACATATAACACACACACACACACACACACACACACACACACACATACACACACACACACACACACACACACACACACACACACAAGTAATATTACCATAAATAAATTTAAAAAAAAATGAAATATATTCTGGAAAGCTGACATTTAGTACAAGGTGCATTTATGATACTTTTTAAAAGGTAAACATTATCACATTATTGGCACTTGCATGATGATATCTGGGTGGTGGTAGGATGTTCAGTAGTCTTATGGCCTGGTGGATGAAGCCAGTTCCCGTCCTAATGCTATGGTTTGATGGTAGGGGTTGAAGAGATTGTAGGATGGATGGGAGGGTTACCTGACAATGTTAAAAGCCCTGCATATGTAGCACTCCTGATGAGTATCTTGAATGGGTGAAAGAGAGACTGCGGTGATCCTCTCATCAACGTCCTCCTAATCCTTCATAGGGTGCTATGGTCAATTACAATTCCCATAGCAGATTGTAATGCAGCTGGTCAGGTACTCTCAATGGTGCTGCTGTATAAGTTAGTTAGAATGGTGGGGGGGGGGGAGGGAGGAACCATTGCTAGCCTTGATCTCCTCAGGAAGTGGAGATGCTGTTGTGATTTCTTGACTAAGTGAGATCATTCACTATGTGCATTCCCAGAAACTTGGTGCTACTAACCCTCTCCAGAGGGTCGGTGGCCAGGGTGGGGGGGGGGGGGTGCTGGGGGGGAAGCAGTTTATGTATAGTGAGAAGTGGTCAGCCTACACTTTCCTAAAGTCCATAATGATCCCTTTAGTCTTGTCCATGTTGAGACTCAAGTTGTTGGCCAGCTGCCAGCGGACTGCACACATAGCCCTGGGGGCTGCCGGTGCTCAGTGTGATGACGCTAGATATGTTGCTACCAACACGGATTGACTGTAGTTTTCCGGTCAAGAAGTCCAAGATCCAGTTACAGAGAGAGATGTTGAAACCCAACAGGGACAGTTTACCCAACTTCTGAGGGATGACTGTATTAAACACCAAGTTGAAGTTGATAAATAGCATTCTGGTGTATGAGGTTTATTATTACATATTACATTTAGTGTAGAACAATATATCTTGCTGGTTCAATTTTGCAAAAAAAAATTGGATACTAAAGAAAGGTTCCAATTAGTGTTCAAAAGCTCGTTTAAAGATTTTCATTTTTTAGGAGGGCTTTAATGCAGTCAACAGATATAAGGGAAGGAGATAAGCGGTTTAAGGAGACAATTCTAGTGATTGGTGCTATCTCAGAAGTCACAAAAGTTAATGATGCACCAAGGTAACAAAGCCAAACCAAATGTCTGAATCAAAGACACTGACCAGATTGGAGTCCAGATGCACCAGTGAGACTGGTCTTCTAAATTTGAGCATAGAGAACCAAGGGTGGTGGTTCTAGACAAGTCGGCTACTTTTAGCCCTTTATCCGCATCCCTGGGACAATTACTGCATTCATAGACTAAAATTATTTTACTTGTGCTTGCCTTTCTTAATGTAATGTTCATCCAAATATAACACAAGCATCTGGAAGAATAATTAAAGGTCAGTTAATATTGCACTTAGATCTTTAATTCTGCACTCACAGCACAAGCCAAATCTGTGGCTCAGCACTTTGAAGCTTTGGGGATACCTCCTATTTTGCCAAGTAAAATCAAAACCATTCCTGTTCGATTTACAAACTTATAACTAAAGTTTCTTAAATTCTGAGCTGAGTTTGGATATTAACACAAAACCATTGATTTTCAAAAATGTTAGCTCTAACAGACATCAATTATTATTACTTGTATATGAATATCATTATCACATACTTGCACATAATATCAAAAAAACCTTGTAAGGAAAAAATATGGCATGAGACAAGCAAAAATCTATATTCTCTTTATTCACAAAAGAAGTCATTGTATCATGTAAAGAAACTCTCAGAATCATCTTCCACCCCATTTAGTCATAGAGTACTAGAAGAGAGAAGCTGGAGTTTTAGCCCGTCTGGTCCATGCTGAACTGTTGTTCTGCCTAGACTGATTGACCCACATCTGAAACATTGCTCTCCATACCACTCCCATCCACGTACTTATCCAAACTTCTAAATGTTGAAATCAAACCTGCATCTACCACTTCCACTGACAACTTGTTCCTCACTTGACCACCCTCTGTGAAGAAATTTCCCCTCATGTTCTCCTTAAATAGGTCACCTTTCACCCTTAACTTATGCCCTAGTTTTCTCGTCTCGCCCAACCTCAGTGAAAAAAGCCTGCTTGCACTTACCCTATTTATACCCCTCAAATTTTGTATTCTTCTATCAAATTTCCCCTCATTTTCCTACACTCCAGATAATAAAGTCCTAACCGTTTCAATATTTTCCTACAAGATCCTTGTAAATTTTCTTTGTACTCTCAATCTTATTGACATATTTTCTGTAGGTAGGTGACCAGAACTGCATCTGAATTTGGTCTCACCAACCTCTTAAAGACCTTCAACATAAATTGTGCCTCACACCATACTTTTCCTTACAAGGTCTTGTAGATATATAATACAAAAACTACACTGAACTACATAAACCAACACAAAAACTACACTAGATTACAGACCTACCCAGGACCCAGTACGCAGAACAGTGCAGGCATTACGATAAATAATAAACAAGACAATAGGCACAGCAGAGGGCAGTAGGCTGGTAGTACGATGGCTTGGGGGAGAATCTGTTACATAAATAAACAGCTGAATGGCGGCGTCCGGGATTCCGTCCGTTTCTGTACTCCTGCCGAGTATTTCGTTGCCACAGATGTAGTCCAATTTTATGTCCTTTGGAGAGCAGAATGGATGGGAGGGCTGGCCGGCTGGGGCTTACTTTTTTCCTGGCATGGACTCTTGCCCGCTTGCCTTGCTTCCGCTTCCTCGCACACCGCTCATGACGTCCCCAACTCCGCCCACCGGCATCAGGCGACTCTGAGGACTGCAGGCCCGATTCCCCCAAGTATATGGTATTGATATTCATATGCAAATAATAATAGAACTTCAACATAAACTCTTGTACTCAATACTTAGATTTATGAAGATCAATGTGCTAAAAGCTTTCTTTAGGACCCTCAACTGCATCTCTTCCATTTCATGCATGTCTGCTCTTACCCCATCCTCCTGCCATGCTACCAGGGATAGGGTTCCTCTTGTCCTCACCTGCCATCCCATCAACCTCTGCACATAGTTCTCCAAAATCTCTGCCACCAAACACATCTTCCCCTCCCCCCCACTTCCTGTTTTCCGTAGGGATCGCTCCCTATGCAACTCCCTTGTCCATTCATTCCTCCCCACTGATCTCCCTCCTGGCACTTATCCTTGCAAGTGGAACAAGTGCTACACCTGTCCCTACACCACCTCCCTCACTATCATTCAGGGCCCCACACAGTCTTTCCAGGTGAGGAGACACTTCACCTGTGAGTCTGCTGGGGTCATTTACTGTGTTCGGTGCTCCTGGCATGGCCTCTTGTATATCGGTGAGACCCAATGTAGATTGGCAGACCGCTTCACTGAGCATCTACATTCTGTGCACCAAAACAAGTGGGATCTCCCAGTGGCCACTCATTTTAATTTCATTTCCCATTCCGATATGTTCATTCATAGTCTCCTCCACTGTCAGGATAAGGCGACACTTAAGATTGGAGGAACAACACCTTACGTTCTGTTTGGATAGCCTCCAACCTGATGGCATGAACATCGATTTCTCAAACTTCCAGTAATGACCCTCCTTCACCATTTCCCATGCCCTTGATAATTCCTTGCCAGTCTATCGCCTCTCTCCAGTGCTCCTCCACCCCTTTTTCCTTTCTTCCATGGTCTTCTGTCTCTTTCACCAATCAACTTCTTAGCTCTTTGCTTCATCCCTCCCCCTCCAAGTTTCACCTTTCACCTGGGGTTTCTCCCTACCCTCCCCCACCTTTCAAATCTACTCCTCAGCTTTTTTCCTCTTGTCCTGCTAAACGGTTTTGGCCCGAAACATCAACTATACTTTTTTCCATAGATGTTACCTGGCCTGCTGAGTTCCTTCAGCATTTTGTGTGCATTACTCAGTTTCTAGCATCTGTAGATTTTATCTTCAGACCCTATCTATCTGTGACACCACTTTCAAGGAATTATGTATGGACCTGTATTCCCAGATTCGTTTGTTCTACTATACACTGCAAGTCCCATCCTGGTTTTGTCTTACCAATGCTCAATACCTCACATTTATCTGCATTAAATTCCACCTGTAATTTTTTAGCCCATTTTTTCAGCCACTTTTCCTGTAAGCTTTGCTCCCTGTCCACTACACTCCCAACCTTGGTGTCATCTGCAAATTTGCTGACTGATCCAGTCTATCACATTATCATACAGAATGTTATCATGACACTATCATGACAAACAACAATGGACCCAGCACAGATCTCCGTGGTACACCACTAACTATGGGCCTCCAATCAGAGAGGCAACCATCTACTACCACTCTCGGGATTCTCCCACTAAATCAATGTTGATTCCAAATTTCTACTTCATCTTGACTGCCAAGTGATTGAACTTTCTAGACCATCCTTCCATGCAGTACTTTGTCTAAGGGCTTGTTAAAGCCAATGTACTCATTATTCTCTGTTTTCCCTCATTAACATTCCTGGTAGCCTATCTGATAAACTCTACAAGATTGGTTAGACACGACCTACCATGCACAAAACCTTGCTAGCTATCCTTAATTAGGCCATGTCTATCTAAATACTTAGATATCCTGTCCCTTGGAATACCTTCCAATAATTTACCCACTACTGACATCAGGCTCAACAGTTTATAATCTTCTGGCTTATTCTTAGAATGTGATCAATGGCAAAACATTAGCTATCCTCCACTCCTCTGGCTCTTCACCCACGACTAAGGATGTTTTAAGTACCTCTGCCACGGCCCATGGAATTTCATCACTTGCCTCCTACAATGATCGAGAGGACACCTTATCTGGTCCTGGGGACTTATCCACCCTAATATACCTCAAGACAAGTACCTGATCTTTAGTATTCTGGGTATTTCTCCCCTATTCACTTCTGTTCAACCCTTTGCTACATCTCCTCAGTCCAACTCAGGAACCACAAAATATTCAGCCATATTTTAAACATCTGAGACTGAAGAATGTATTAGCTTGCTCCCTCATTTGTTAAAATAAACACTTTTACTCTACACCAGTCTCGGAAGTCTGAAGGTCTGAACAGAAACAATGTTAAGTTCATGGTTCTTATTAATATCAGTCATACACAATCTCAATTGTGGTTACTTTATGTTCCCAAATTTACTTAAAGCCAGGTTTCTGTGGTTAAAATTCAGAATCAATGAGAGGGATTTCCAAGTCAGATTTTACTCATCTGATTGACCATGATTAACAGTTCCAAGTCTTGCTATAATTTTTTTCCCTCTTTTTTGGAGTAATGATTTGATGCATCTCTAAGAGTATAATACTTAAACTTAAATAGTTCAAATTCACAAGTAAAATTACAGCTCATGTCAAGATCTCACAACTCTCAATGATTTGTGTTTCATAAATCTTTCCTTTAGCAATTAATTGAATATGATTACTATCAAAATGCTTTTTTATTTTTGCTAATAAACATAATTTTCAATAGAAATTCATTTAAAATTCAAAGTATATTTATAATCAAAGCACATATATGTCACCATATATATTGCTGAGATCTATTTTCCTGCGGACATGTACAGAATATTCAAGAAACGCAAGAGAATCAATGAAAAACCGCACCCAAAAGGATGGACAAATAACTAACATACAAAAAACAACAAACTATGCAAATACAAAAGAGAAAAAAAGCAATAAATATCGTGAATATGAGATGGAGAGTCTTTGAAAGTGGGAACAGTTCAGTGATGGGGTGTGTGAAGTCATCCTCACTGGTTCAAGAGCCTAATGGTTGAGGGATAAAACTGTTCCTGAACCTGGTGGTGTGGGTCCTGAGGCTCCTGTACCCTTTTCATAATGGCAGCAGCAGTAAGAGAGCATCTCCTGGGTGGTGGGGATCCTTGGTGATGGATGTTGCTTTCCTGCGACAGTGTTCTGTGTAGATGTGCTCGACGGTGGGGCTGGCATAACCCATGATGGACTAGGCTGCATTTATGTTGAAATTTACCTATAATCTCCACGGTGGTATTGTCTAATAATTATTATATTGTTATATATACAACAGTGGACTCCGGTTAATTGGGACACATCAGGACCAGTACATTTTGGGCCAATTAAGCAGCTGCTCCAATTAGCTAAAGTTTCATGGAAATAGATAAGAATGTATAAAAAAGACAAACTTCCATTTAACTGAGAAACAAATTATATATTTAAATTAAATACAGAACATATTAGAACACTACAATACTAATATTCTATAAAACTGTGTTAGTTCCTAATAGTTATTAATGGAAGATTTCATCTAATGTACACTGCATTGTTCTTTTGACTGTAAATTGATTGACTCTGTAGTCCCGCCACATCCAATCATGAATGGTGGTGGACAATCAAACAACTCAATGGATGAGCAAGCTCCACAAATATCCCCATCCTCAATGATAGATTAGCCCAGCACACCAGTGCAAAAGATAAGACTGAGGCATTTGCAACAATCTTCAGTGAGAAGCGCCAAGTGGATAATCCAGCTCAGCCTCCTTCAGAAGTCCCCAGCATCCCAGATGTCAGTATGTAACCAATCCAATTGATATCCACGTGATATCACGAAAAGGCAGAAAGCACTGCATACTGTGAAGGCTATGGGCCCAGACAAAATCCTGGCAATAGCTCTGAAGACTCATGTCCCAGAACTTGCCATGCCACTAGCCAAGCTGTTTCTCTACAACTACAACACCGGCATCTACCACAAAATGTGGAAAATTGCCCAGCAATCTCAATCATCAGCAAAGTAATGGATGGGGTCATCAACAGTGCTATCATGCAGCACCTACTTGGCAATAACCTGCTTATAGATGTCCAGTTTGGATTCCATCAAGGCCACTCAGTTCCTGACCTTATCACCTCCTTGGTCCAAACATGGACCAAACAACTAAATACCCAAGGTGAGGTGAGAGCGCTAGCCTTTGTCATCAAGGCAGTGTTTGACCAAGTATGGCATCAAGGTGCCCTAGTTAAAATGGAGTCAATGGGAATTAGGGGGAAAATCTTCTGCTGGTTGGAATCATACCTGACACAAAGGAAGATGATTGTGGTGGTTGGAGGTCAATCATCTCATCCTCAGGACATCACTGCAGGAGTTCCTCAGGGAAGTGTTCTCGGACCAACCATCTTCAGCTGCTTCATCAATGACCTTCCTTCCATCAAAAGGTCAGAAGCGGGGATGTTCACAGATGACTGCACAATGTTCTGCACCATTCATGACTCATCAGATAGTGAAGTAGTTCATACCCAAATGCAGCAGGACCTGGACAATATTCAGGCCTGGGCTGACAAGTGGCAAGTAACATTTGAGCCACGCAAGTGTCAAGCAATGACCATCTCCAACAAGAGAGGCTCTAACCATCATCCCTTGATATTCAATGGCATTACTATCACTGATTCCCCTACTATCAACATCCCGGGGATTACCGTTAACAGGAAACTGAACTGGTCTAGCCATATAAACTCCATGGCTACCAGAGCAGGTCAAAGGCTAGGAATCCTGTGGTGTGTAACTCAACTCCTGATTCCTCAAAGCCTGTCCACCATCTACAGGTCAGGAGTGTAATGGAATATTTGCCACTCGCCTGAATGAGTGCAGCTTCATCAACACTCAAGGAGCTTGACACCATCCAGTACAAGGCAGCCCCCTTGATTGGTACCCCTTCCACAAGCATCTAATCCCTCCACCATTGACGAACAGTTGCAGCAGTGTGTATATCTACAACAGGCACTGCAACAACACACCAAAGTTCATAAGCAGCACCTTCCAGACTCATGACCACTACCATCTAGAAGGATGAGAACAGCAGATACCTGGGAACATCACAACTTGGAAATCCCCCTCCAAGTCCCTCACCATCCTGATTTGGAAACATATCACTGTTCCTTCATTGTCGCTGGGTCAAAATCATGGTATTCCCTCCCTAACAGCACTGTGGGTGTACCTACAACTCAGCAACTGCAGTGTTTCAAGAAGACAACTCATCAACCACTTTCTCAAGGGGAACTAGGGAAGAGCAATAAATGTTGGCTTAGCTGGCAATGCCCACACTCTGTAAATGAATAAAAAAAAATAAATGAACAAAATCAGTGCAGACACCTAGTGCAGATAATGGACTGTCTTCATACAATGCTTTTGACAATTGCATCCTCCAAATCTTCATTTTCATTGTAACATTCAAATTCTTTGTAGTTCCAAACCTGTTGAAGTAGTGAAATTGGATTTCTACTCCTGACCAGTCCTGGCGTCTCCAAGCCTGAATGCTTAAAATCATAGTGAGCAAAACAGATCTGATTGTCTTACTGCTTATTTCTCGCTAACTATCAGTGACAAAATACACAGTTTCCTGAACACAAACACACACACATGACGCTATTTAAAAACTGTTTGCTCCAAACATGATGTTGTGTCTAACGGTCATAGAAATATGTACAACTGATAGTAGTTAGAAATTGTTTGGCAACAATCTCCAGCCTCAATTAAGTGGCATTGTGCCCCAAATAAACATACACACACACACACACACACACACACACACACACACACACACACACACATATACACATACTTCATATACAGTGGATTCTAAATAATTGGGATACATCGGGACCAGTACATCTTAGGCCAATTAAGCAGCTGCCCCAATTAGCTGAAGTTTCATGAAAATGGTTAAAAATGTATAAAAAAGACCTTTCATTGGACTGACAAATAAGTTATACAGAACAAATTAGAACACTACTAATTAATACTACTTATGTTCTATAAAACTGTGTCAGTTCCTAATAGATTATATGCAAGTTTCATGGAAATAGTTAAAAAGGTACTGTATACAAAAAAGACAAAATAACGTTCAACTGTGACAAATTATGTATTTAAATGAAATAGAGAACAAATTAGAACTTTACCAAAACCACTGCAGTATTATAAAAGTGTATTAATTGCTAACCGTTAACGACAGAGGAATTCTTCTAGTGTAGGTTGTCATGTATTTATGATTGACTGTAAATGAACAATATCAGTGTGTGGGTGACTGTGCACCTTCAGGAATATACCAGACATCCCAAGCCAGAAGCTGTGGATGAACCATGAGATTCACAATCAACTGAGGGCTAGATGTTCAAAAGTAGTGATCCAGAATGTTCACAATGGCGAGAATTAACTCCTGCCTAAAAAAGGACCTGGACCCACTACAATTTGCCAACCACCACTATAGGTCTAAAGCAGGTGGCTCTCACTGGCTCTCCAGTCAGTCTTGAATCCACTGGACAAATTCAAAACCTACATCAAGCTGCTATTTGTTGATTACAGGTCAGCATTCAACACCATCATCCCCTTGGTACTTATCAATAAACTTGGACCACTGCAACTGCATCCTTGACTTCCTCATTGGGAGACCACAGTTACTGTGGATTGGAAGTAACACCTTCTTGCTGAAAATTCAACACTGGTACACCTTAAGGATGTGTGCTTAGCCCACTGCTCTGTCCTCTCGACACTCATGACTGTTTGGCTAGGCCAGCTCAAATGCCATCTATAAGTTCACCGATGACACAGATGTTGGCAGAATCTCAGATGGTAACAAGCAGGTATACAGGAGTGAAACAGATCAGGTGTCACTACAATAAACTTATGCTCATCGCTAGTGAGACCAAAGATTCGATTGCGGACTTCAAGTAAGGGAAGTTGTGGGAACACAAACCAGTTCTCTTTGAGGGGTCAGCAGTAGAAAGGATGAACAGTTCAAATTCCTAAGTCAACATCTCTGAAGATCTATCTTGGGCCCAACATATCAATACAATTATGAAGGCATGCCAGTTGCTATATTTCATTAGGAGACTTGGTATGTCAAAGTCTAGCAAATTTCTACTGATGTACCATGGAGAACATTCCATCTGGTTGCATCACCATCTAGTATAGAAGGGCCACTGCACTGCACAGGATCAGTAAAAGCTGCAGTGGATTGTAAACACAGCTAGCTCAGACAGCACCCTAGGTCAAGACTGTACCTGTGCCTCTCGCACTGTGAGGTGGTGGTCTACTATTTGCACCATTGTGCGATTAAAATTGCTTTTGAAACTTTAATTATAGCTCATTTAGATTTAGAGGAGAAATCTGGTATGGATTAATTAAAATTAGGCAAACTCAGACACTTATCAAAATCTTTGTCCAAATATCCAGAAGAACAATAAAAAAAAATCACATAGCACTGTGACACTGTACACATAATGGTTAGGGAGATAATAGGTCTCATTAAAAATCAACATGGCAGACTGTGTGAAAGAGTGTAACTGTATAGTTTGCTGACAGTGGTTTCTCAGTGAAGTAGTGAATAAAGCATTTGGCACACTGGCCTTCATTGGCCAAGGTGATGAGTATAGGAGCTTGGAAGCTAAGCTCAGTTATAATTCTTTAAAAGAGCCTCTTAAATAGGTATTTAGAGCTTAGAAAAATAGAGGGCTATGCACTAGGGAAATTCTAGGCAGTTTCTAGAGTAGGTTACATGGTCAGCACAACATTGTGGACTGAAGGGCCTGGAATGTGCTGTGGATTTCTACATGCTATGTTCTACGTATACATTGGTAAAGTCTCATTTGGAATGTTGTGCACAGTTTTGGTCACCCTGTTATAAGAAAGATTTTATTAAAATAGAAAGAGTACAGAAAAGATTTACTAAGATGTTGACTTGAGATTTACTAAGACTTGAGAGCCTGTGTTACAAGGAGAGATTACATAAACTAGGATTTTTATTCCTTTGAATGTAGAAGACAGGGGTTTGCCCTGATAGAGGTATACAAAATCACTCAAGGCAGAGTCATAGTCTTTTTCTCAGGGACAGAGTGCTAAAAACAAGTGGGTATATAGGTTTAAGATTTAAAAGGGACATCAGGGACAGTTTTTTTCATGCAAAGCATGGTGTATATCTGGAAAGAGCTTCTAGAAATAGTGGCTGAGGCAGGCACATTAGCAACATATAAAAGCAAGCTAAGTAGATAGACTTTTAGAGAACTATGGGCCAAACACTGGCAGATGGGACTAATCCTCTTGGCAGCACCGCCAACATGGGCGAGTTGGGCCAAAGGGGCTGCTTCCATGCTGTAAGACTCTATGATTCTACAATGATTACTTCACTAGAGGTTGTTTCACCTAAGTGGCTTTAGGGGCCTGCAGCTGTTCTCAATAAAAGTAGTCAAATGAAAAAGAAGAAGTTATTTAATCAATTCAAATCTTCATAGGCATCTAATAAATTGTTAATTTTTAACACTGGCTTCATTAATGATTTTATTTATAAAGCTTTGTACAAAACAGGACACAATTTTGGTTAAAAGGCAAAATGAACAAATGTTAACATCAGATAAATTACAGTTTAACTCAACTTACTTGTTAGAATACCCAGCAGGAATAAGTATTCTGTGTATGATATTAGACCTAGAGGAAAACAAAAAAAGACAGCAATTGTTAATTTCTCTTTTATGGTCCTTTCATTAATTACTTGATAACATATTGCAGTAGTTTTTGAAAACAGTAAATTAATGCAATAAAGTCAACCAAGATTTCTAGATAAATACCTTTTGACATTTCAGCAAATTAGTGTTGAATCATTTAATTGCAGGACAGCATGGATTTCTAAACTAGCTGCATTTTACCGATTAACATTTGACACATTTGTATGACTGGAAATGCATCTTTTTTTCCCAAAAATTATGTAAGCTTTCTACTTTTAGATAGAAATTGAGGGTATATCCATTGCTGGATATGAAGAAGACCACCAAGTTATAATGTCCTTAGAAAGGTCTTCAATCATGAATCACAGAGGTGTTACTATACCTTATCAAAACAGTACGGATGAGACATGGCTCAAAACCATTAAATTAATTTAATTTCTGAAGTGATATTTGGCAGTCTCCCTTCATTCAAAAATACCCTCCTATAACATTTTTTACACATAATTTCCAGCCTGGAGGTGGGCACAATCAATGTTTCATCTACCTCTACCCAAGCTACTGTGATTTGACTTCCAATAAATAAGAGCACAATGGCTGACTTGCTTTACATCCTTTCCCCTCAAGTACACCTCAGTTGTTGATCTCTGGAGAACAATGTAAGATTGGGCGTGGAAAATCAACACAATGGAAAATTATGCTGTATACGATAAAATTATAGTAAAAATAAAAACAAAAGCATATGTTTGTGAATGAAGGAAATCTCCCAATATTGGGAACTGAACTACTTTTTATTCTGAATATTTTATTATTGTACAACATATGCCTGGGATTTCTTCAACTGATAGAATTTTTAATGTTGATTTCTATTACATAGATATATTAGATGAGGATTCAGCTTGCAAGTAAGTACAGGGTTATAAAATTACCACTTAATTACACAAAACGTAAAAACCTTAGCATTAACTTTTTGTGTATTTTTAACATTTGCTCTGTATCATCCATTAATTCTGAAATTTGCCTTAAACATCAGATTCTTTGTTATAAAATAGCTGATCTAGCATTACTGATCAGTCTTAGAGGATTGTAATGTTTAAATTCTCTCCACATATTCTCATTCTTCAGGAATGAATTTCAACCCATAAAAAGTGAGGATTTAGAGATTTATGAGTATCTTGCTCCACCGTTTTTCTTCAAACTGCCTGTGCATTAATGGAAGGGGAAAGGCTCATTTTATCTCACACATTTGGATGAGGAGCAGCCTGATTAAAGGACTGCCTTGTCAAAAGATAAATGACAAGTCCAATTAACAATTTGTAAAAACCATATAAAAGCACAAAAACTCTGGAATAAAAGCAATATGGTGGGAGAATGGACTTTTCAGGTAAAAGTACAAAAGCAGGTTATGTTTTATGTTACAAATGGGGAGGATACAAAAACCAACGTGAATGTTGGTGACAGGATGGAGACCTGTCTGGTACTGACGCAATCCTTTCAGCACAGTCTAGTTAATATCTAATTGAAGAGAGTTTGGGAAAGAGAAAAATAATAATAAATTGCTAGAAATCTAAAACTATCTGAAAATACCTAGCAGATCAGACAGTGCATGACAGAGAGAAAAGGTAAGCTTCTGTTTCCAATGATATTACAATGAAACTGGCCAGTTCTGACAATAACAGTAAAGACTGGTTATCTGAAATTGTTGAATTTCACCTTGAATCTTTAGGGCTGAAAGTACTTTGCTGACATCTGAATTCGGCCTGCTTTGTTAGAACATTGAAGTAGACCAAATAAAGATGTCAGCATGTGAATGGGATTGGGATGGAGAATTAAACTGACAGGGTTCAGGGAGTTGCTCACCCTTATAGATTGAAGGAAGTTGTTTCAAAGGTTCCTTAAGATTTGTTTATTTACAGGCAGTCACAAAGCAAAGAACCCAAAAGTACCCAATTACAAAAATAAGACCAACCCCCCTCCCACACCCGCAGTGCCCACAGAGAAAGACAAAGAAAAAAAAACACAAAACAAATCATATAAACAATAGAAGGAAGCAACAACATCATTCTGAACCAAATTGAGTCCTTAGATCCAAATCCCTGGAGCAGCCTGGAGTAGGCCCAAAGACTCGGTATTCAGTTCATCATATTAGTGGGGCATATCGCTGCAAGTATACTCAGAAGATTATAAAAGTGGATTTGTGTTTTCCCACAGTAGAGGAGACTACATTGTGAGCACTAGATACAATACATTAGAAATATAAATTAGTTGTAGGTTCATCTAGAAAGATGATTGTGGACCTTGGATTGTTAAGCAGGGATGATATAAAAGGGCAAATGGTCTATCATGTTCTGTATAACAGGGTGAAGTTACATAAAACTACCTTTAATTGTAAGACAAGAAATACTTTCTTGTAGCAATATTATACCTAAAGTGCGGTATTGTTTCATGCACTTTCCTCTCCATTTTGTTAAATTTTTTAGGGTGTTATTTACTTTCCAATGATTAGCACGTATGGGATGTCTAGGGAGGGGTAGCATCTCTTGTGAAATGGCTTGTCATGTCCATTTTGGGGGAGCTCACTCATCTTTGGGCCCCAGTGGACACTCACCCACGTGCGCTTTCAAGTAGCTGTTTGCCTGCAACGGAGGCCGCACCCCGGTACACCCCTCCAACAGTTAGGCTAAATCAGGTGAGGATAGCCAGTGGGTCTCATAACCTGGTGTGATAGGGACTGAGTATGTGAAGTCAGGTCCAGTGGACAGGGTGGATGAGTTCAACAGTGGGATCCAGTGGTTAAGGAGGATGGTTCTGCAACACTTCATGAAGAGCGAAGGGTATGACAAGGCACAGAAGTCATGATCATCTACTGTAACCAAGGAGAACTTCAATTTGTGATGGTGACTCTTACCACTAGACCTAGACTTCCGAGGTCAAGAGAGTGGAACTGCCCCATGCAATGGCTTTTCCACTTTAAAAACTCTCCTGCATAGGTGCCCTGTCATTATTGATACAATGTAAAACCAACCAATGAACTACTGCCCTTACCAACTGTATTTATGGCACACAAGATTGTTTAGGCTGTTATGAATGTACCACAGCTCTGAGGGGCCGAAGGGTGCGGGGTAGCCCCCTCCTTTGTGAGAATCGCAAGATCACTATTGATTTGGGTCAGGAGACCCAGGAAATGAGAGAGAGATGTGTGGAATGTCTCGTTCCCCGGCGATATAAAGCTACGGGACACGGCCATTGTCTCTTGAAGATGAACTTGTGTATTGCAATACTGTGCTACGTGGAAGCCCTCAGGCAAAGTGGGCTGGTTGAGGGAGGGACTGCATCACCCCCAACCTGATTGACATCTGAGACCCTGTGAGTCAGGATAAAAGAGGGTCTGTGGGAACAGCCCCTCAGACGCACCAGAAGAAACGCTAGCGATCCCGTAATAGTGGAAGCCGGTGGGAGGAGGCCACGTGCGTTCGGTTCCATTTGCCCAGAACCAGTGACTTTTACCACGGGAGACTGGCTTTTAGCTAACAATGGGGAAACCAACTCCCAACAACTCGAAGGATTAACATCATAAAAGGACTGGGCAAGTTTTAAACCCATCTTTCTCTCAAACCAAAACACTGCAGCATGAACGAACTAACAGTGACTTTTATATTTCCATCGGACAATACATTATCCCCTAGACAACGATAGAGCTATTTCTTATTGATTATTATACCCGCGCATTTAGATTTGGTATTGACGACGTATATTATCTGTATGGTTGCATTGATATTATTTAGTGTATTTTTATCAATAAATACTGTTAAAAATAGTACCATCAGACTTCAACAGACCTCTCTATCTTTGCTGGTAAGTGACCCAGTTACGGGGTTCGTAACAAGGCAAGTTGACGTATTTATCGATATTGTACAGATTCCAATGCAAGTACCAACCAAAGTCCTTCTTTCACCTGCCTGAAGGGATCAACAGCTCAAATCTGAAGCCAGTGAGTTGAATAGGTGTGTTCTAAGTATTCACTACGTTCCTAAATGAATAGGTATGCTACCTTAAATTGTTTTAAGAGATGAGCAACTCATCTTTTCATGCTACTTTTGGAAGTTTTGGGAAGGTATAGCTAAGGAGTGCCCAGATACAGTGGACTCATTCAGCTGCGATAAGCATTTTTGCACTCATTCAGTGGAAAGAGCTTGATCCCTCATTTCTTTTAATAATCTCCTCTTTCACATCTTATAAGCTATAATTGGGGAATAGCTCTTGTACCTTTATTGTTGGGATTGTTTAAAGTCTTGCACTGGGATGGATGCACAGTTTAATGTAGTGTTGAAGCATATTAGGACTACAGGCTGTAACTGGCCTGTAATTAGTGTAAGTGGTAACATCAAATTGCAACTCAGAAATTGTAGGTACTCTGCATTCTGAACAATGCTTAATTCATCCTTGTTCAGTTGATACATTTGTTGGTGAACTTTCAGGCTCTGATACAGAAAATGATGATCTATCACAGCTTAACATCAATAGAAGTAACACAGTGGAACATCCAGTAGAACTGCTGCCTCACATGTCCTGGTCATTGGTGTGAAGTTCGTATGTTCTTCCTGTGACAGTGTTCTGGTTTCCACCCACATCCCAGACTCATGTAGGTTGGTAGATTAATGGTCCACAATAAGTTATCCCTAGCGTATGAGTGAGTGATAAGAAACTGGGAAGGGTTAGTGCACAATTGGAGATAATAAATTGGGCTTGGTTTGAGATCACTGATAAATGAACGTGTCAGGTCTGCACAAAGTTGGTGGTCGGGGTGGGGGGGGGGAAAGGAGTTTGCCTGCAGTATGGCTCTAACATCAAAGCTGGGGCATACATTGTTATTTTTCCTCTTTTTTTCCTGCATTTGTTGAGAAAAACATACTTCAGATTTTATCAAGATATCGTTTAAAATGAATTATAATTTAAATTAATCGCAATTATATTAATTGGTTTTTATATGCATTTTGTTGTCCGTTTTGCGGTCAATAACTAAATACTTAATAAATATACACTGTAATTAGATTATATCATGATTATTACCACAGTAACAAGTGGGAATAAATGTCAAAATACATTGCTTGTTCTATTGAATTCCTAAATAATTAACTTATGTTCTAATGTTGATTTAGTATATATTAATTTGTAATATTTTATGTTACCCATATTTTAGCTAATTTATGTAAAATGAATAATATAAAGCTAGATTATTTCAAGTCAATTTGCAAATGGTAGCAGAGGAATTACTATAACATCATTTTAAAAGATCCAAGTATTTCAGCTTTATGTCATATCTGGAAGCCTTGAATTCAACAGAACAGTCTGCACATAATTCCCCTGAGGAATGGCAACATGCAAAGCTGCCAAGCTGCTAGATTGTATCACTAGCACTGCTAGGCCATGTGCCAATAGAGAGCATCGCTTTTTTAAGAAACATGTCCTCTCCACAAGGTGAAACTGTTTTCCATTGAACTAATCTAATTCTTTTTTAATTTCCACATGTTTAGGTAGATAAAACTCTGTTTTTACAAAAATTATCAAGGAAGAATAAGCCTTGTTCATCTATGTCCCAATTATAGATTAAGATAAAAATATTAATCTATGCCCCTAATTTAATTCCTATCACAACAAAGCCTGTTTTAATAAAACATACGGTTTAAATGATAGACAAATAATTTTCAAATTAAATGTTGGAATCAATATACTTGTATATATATATGAAAATATAAGAAACATAACCATGAAAATAATATTACTCTGAATTGTCAATTGCATTGTAGTATAGAAAGGGTTTTGGGCAGATCAAAATAAACCAACTTTAACATATGGGAACACAAAAAGTGTAATTAAGATAAATCTCTTAACTGAAATATATTTTATAATGATAATCTTGAACCAGCATAAATAAACTTGGATCCTAAATATCCAAGCAGTAAGTAGTACTTCTTTCAAATCCTTCCCGAATACTGTTACCATTTTCTTGCCGCTGCTCCTAAGTCAGTAAATTATTCTGTGCACATCCATGTAGGTGCCAGTAATATTCAAGCACTTCATGTAAATGAGCTGTGGCATCATTACAGAACCAGAATATTTCCTATCATCATCTGACTTCCACAAATTTTCCTTTGTAGGCTCTTGATAGAGACATTATTATAATATTTCATCTTCCAAGAGAGATAACTCATTGTAGAACAGCAATTAATGCTGGAATTACTCTATACTACAATTCTGTACCGCACTACATGGCAGAATCATATGCTCATTTTGCCCTAATGTTTTACTTCCAAGGCTGATTGAGCAGACACTTCAAATGGAAAAGCTAACAGGTCTGCACTATTTACTAACATTGAGTACATTAGTGCTATTAATGATAGAAAAAAATGACTCTTTAAAATTCATTCCTTAAATTTAGAATCACTGAGCTCAAAATCAATGAGTATTCTTGAGAATGTGGCCCTTATTGAAAGCAGATGCATATTGTACCTACCGCTGGCTAATGTGTGAAATTGTATCTGAGAGAACATGAACTGATATGTCTTCTTGATACAATGTCACATGGACATGCAACCACCAAACAACACAGCTCACACACACAAGAAATCCCTGTGTAATTCTGTTGTGTGCTTATAATTAAAATAGACAGCAATTTAAGGATTCTTGATTATAATATAGGAAATGCTAATACAGATAAACATGGACATATTTTACATACTACTACCAAGTTTCCACAAGATGGCAGGTAATGCACATTTTACCATTCAAGGATAAATTTTGCATTCAGGATGCATTTTAGTTACTCATGGGCCAAAACACAAGGAATGGGGTTACTTGACACAGATAAAAAGCAGACCAATGATTCCCCTTTTATGATAAAAAGTCTACATTATGCACATCTTTATATTTCAGAATGGCCTGGATATACAGACAAGTCATTTTAATGCAGTGATTTGGTGCAATTTGTAATTCCAGCACATATTTTGAAATACAATTAGACAGATTTTTAAACATTTATATCTCCTCAAAAATTTAGTTTTAAAATACTTTTTGATCTACTTCAAAGCGGAAACATTAAAGTTTGAATGATACAACAATTACATTTGAATAATATAACTTAAAACAGCAATTAAATTCACAATGTAAATCTCTATATACTCATAACCCAATTTTAAATTTCTTCAAAAAAACATACTAAACTACATTCTAGCTAAGCAGGGTTATACTGATCAATTCCTTAATAAATTTTAATACGTTATGTCAAAACCTCTTAAAGCGGACTTATCACTGTCCTTTAGTTTCAGGATCCAACTTTTTCTTCCTTGAAGGGATGCAATTTGCAAGAAATCTCATTCAAATAATTCATGAAGATGTGGATAGCTTTGAGGTGTGACTTTATTTTCCTCAAGAAAAATATTTAAAATGACCAGGCACGACTATGGAAACTCAGGTTAAATTAGCTTTCAGGTGCTGAGTGAGTTTTGAAAGCTCATTAACACGGAAGGAAATAAGGGAAGAAGATAAAGACTGATGTAAAGTTTAGGTTGGATCTGACAAAGTTTAAAGGAGGAATCAGAAAATACTGACATTATTTAAATAAATCAACAAGTGTAGAGGGAACAGATGAATGCTTCCAGGGCTCATCCTTCTATACTTCATCACTGTTCTCTCCAACATCTATTTCTGAAACCTAAAGATGATGGGTTTGGTTATCAATAGCAATTATCAGAAATTTTATTAGGTTTCCATAGATGTAGTTAGAGACTGAGTTCTTACTTTCTCACCATCATAGAGTTTATTATTTCAGTAGTTATTCTACAGGAAAATATTGTGATGCTGGGAATCTGAAATAATTGAAAAAAATATCAGAAATATTCTGCGTCAGATAGCATCTTTGGAACGAGAAAACAAAGCTAACCTTTTATTTTTATGACCTTTAATTGGAAGTTTTGCTTTGATTAGTTACAGGTTATTTGTGCTTAATGAAAGAAAACTTGAAGTGGCTGCTGCTGCACCATGGCAAGATTCCAGGCTAGATTTCCAACAACGTTATTGATCTTAGCTGTATTGCTCTGAAGAGGGACCGTTTCAAGAGACGGAATTTTTTATATAGAAGAATGACTACTTTAAAAAAAATATTTGTATACAGATCTGAGGAGCTTTGGCAATAACTAAGCCTTGCCTTTGGAAAAACTGCAAACAGAAGATCGCATTCACATAGTAGCATTAAAGGAATGGCAATACTTTTCTAAGTCAGGATGCCATGCGATTTGGAGGTGCTGTTTGATGCCATTCTCAGTGGGAAGGTCACATGTTTGGATGCAGCTGTACTTATTGTAGCAGTTACTGCATCCATTGTGTGAGCTTAGGGAAAGATTTAGATTCAGTTTATTGTCATTTAGAAACCACAAATGCAATGCAGTTAAAAAATGAGACAACGTTCTCCGGAATGATAACACAAAAAAAGCACACGACAAAACAGACCACATAACGTTTGGTAATCCCCAATCTAGAGTCCGGAGAAGCTGCTGCGTATTAATATTGCGCTACCATCTTAGCACATTCCCCGAAAAGGAACTCCAAACCCATCAGACAAAACAAGATTACCCAGACACACCAAGTCAAGAGACTAGCACTACCACCCAACAAACCAAAAACCTACACAAAACCACATAGTTATAGTTAACATTTAGTTGCAACAGTGCAGACAATACCATAATTGATAAAAGACTGACAAAAACCACATAATTTAACATACAGTTCCAACAGTGCAAAGCAATACCGTGATCTGTTAAAGAGCAGACCATGGCATGGTAAAAAAAGTCTCAAATTCCCGACAGCCCATCATCTCACGCAGACGGTAGAAGGAAGAAAACCTCTTCCTGCCATGAACCTCCAGCTCCACGACCTTGCCGATACAGCCCCCTGGAAGCACTCGGCCACAGCCATCTGAGTCTTTCTGAAAACTTCGAGCCTCCAACCAGCCCTTCGACACCAAGCACCATCTCTGCCAAGTGCTTTGACCCCAGCCCCGGCTGCCGAGCAACAGGCAAAGCCGAGGATTCGGGGCCTTCCTCCCGGAGATTTTTCCGATCGCACAATAGCAGTGGCAGCAAAACAGGCATTTCAAAAGTTTCACCAGATGTTCATGGGATAACAATTAGATGCTGCTTTGTCCTGGATAATGTTAAACTTTGAGTATTGTTGGAACTGCATTCATCCCAGTAAGTGGAAGGTATTTCATTGTATGCCTCTAAATGGTGAAATGACTTTGGAAAATCATGAATAAGTCTCTCTTGCAGAATACGCAGCCTCTGATTCGCTTTTGTAATATTTATATGATTAGTCTGGTTGTTTCTGGTTTTTGGTGACCCGGGATGTTTATGGTAATGATGATGCTTATGGAGATGGTCATTTCCCAACACCCGCGGGGATGGAGGAGTATCAACCCAAGATGGTTGTCCAGGTTTTGTTTTGCTGTCTGTAGCCATATCCTATTTCTCTATCTAGGATTTATCCCAGTTTAAAGCCTTTTGAGGAAGAGAAGGTTACCAATGGTGAAACAGATAAAAATGGTTGGTCTGTCCAAAGGAACT
Source organism: Hypanus sabinus (assembly GCF_030144855.1). NCBI lineage: Eukaryota > Metazoa > Chordata > Chondrichthyes > Myliobatiformes > Dasyatidae > Hypanus > Hypanus sabinus. The sequence goes on along the minus strand of NC_082708.1, from coordinate 45,917,566 downwards.
TCTGCAGAGGTGTCTGGGCTGAAATATTAGTTTTACATCTACAGCTCTATTTATGCTAAGGATTATTCCAAAAAAAAAATACAGATTTTCTTTTATTCCTAATTTCTTAAATTTTTCTAAAAAGAAGCACCCTGAATTTATAAAATACCTTTGATATCCCATTCAGTATATCTCACTTGCTTGACAGCAAAAAAAGTCTTCTTGAAGTATAGGCACTGTTACAATGCAAAAAATACTGCAACTAATTTGCACAAAGCCAGTTCCCACATAAAGCAATGTAACACTGACTAATTAATCTGCTTTGCTGACATTGATTAAATAATTATGTTTGGTCAGGTTGTTGGGGTGTATGGGGGGCGGTGGATGTAGGAAAAGAAACTTCATGCTCTATTTGTAAAGGTTCCTGGAGATCTTTTATATTTACCTGTCCTCTTATTAGGAGTTACTTTTTATGAATATTAGTTGATGTGACCTCTACAATGTCACTGTAGTAATCTTCACCACACCAAGGATATTATCTTCTGGGTTCCAACCATGGAACGATTGTTGATGCCAGATGGGGTGGTCTGAGTAAGACCGTAAGACACGTAAGAAGAATTAGACCATTTGGGCTGTCAAGTCTGCTCTGCCATTTAATCATGGCTTGTTCACTATCCCTCCAGTAGTTGTGTCTAACTTTCACACTCCCTTCTTCCCATCACACTCCATCTGCCTCTCTTTTTCTTCCTCTTTGTCAGTCTCCATCTATCATTCACCTGCCAATATCTCCCAACTTCGTCCCACATCCCCTCCCCTACTTGTCACCACCTGCCTGCTATCTTTCACTCCTAGAGTCAGAGTGTCATACAACATGAAAACATGTCCTTCAACTAACTCATCCATGTGTTACCAGTCGGCTAGTCCATCTGCTGCATTTGGCTAGCAGCCGCCTTAACCTCTCCTATCCATGTATTGAACTAGTCAGCTTTTAAATTCTGCTGATATATTCCAAGTTCAAAGTAAATTTATTATCAAAGTACATAGATATCACCATATACAATCCTGAGATTCATTTGCTTGCAGGCATACTCAGTAAATCCAAGAAGCATAATAGGATCAACTGCAACCAACAGGACAGACAAAATGCGAAAGACCACAAACTGCAAATACAAAAGCAATAACGATCAAGAACATGAGATGAAGAAGCCTTGAAAGTGAGTTCACAGGTTGTGGGAACAGTTCAGTGATGAGCGAATGAAGTTATCCCAACTTGTTCAAGAGTCTATGATTGAAGAGTACTAATCGTTCCTGAACATGGAGCTGTGGGTCCTGAGGTTCTTTTACCTTCTTCCCGATGGCAGCATCGAGAAAAGAGCATGGCCTGGGTGGAGGGGTTGTTGATAATGGATATTGTTTTCTTGCATCAGCATTCCTTGTAGATGTGCTCAATGGTGGGTAGGCCTTTACTGGTGATTGACTGGGCCATATCCACTACTTCATGTAGGATTTTCGGTTCAAGGGCAATGGCGTTTTCACACCAGACCCATACTCTCCACCACACATCTATAGAAGTTTGTCAAAGTTTTAGACGTTATGTCAAATCTACACAAGCTTCTAAGTAGAGCTGCTGCCATGCTTTTGTCGTAAATGTAAATCTGTCACAGGACAGATTCTCTGAAATAACACTGAGGAATTTAAAGTTACTAAACCTCTTCACCACCCCCTCCCCCGATGAGAACAGGCTCATGGATCTCTAGTTCTCCAGCTTCCTCCTCCTGAAGTCAATAATCAGTTTCTTGGTCTTGCTGACACTGATTGAGAGGTTGTTGTTGTGGTACCACTCAACCAGATTTTCAATCTCCCTCCTCTATGCTGATTTGGTCTCAAAGACTGAAATCATAGGGTCAAGGGGTGCTGTGGGGTTTGTGAAGGCTCTTCCATGTTTTGATGGTTAAAGCATAAGAGACATTGAGCTCATCTGGGAGCAAAGCCTTGTTATCACCTATGCCACTTGATTTCAGCTTGTAAGAGGTAATAGTATTCAAGTCCTGCCGCAGCTGTCAAGCATCCTTCAGTCTGATCTGGAATTGCCACTTCACCCCTGAAATGGCTTTCCGGAGTTTGTACCCAAACTTCTTGTATCTTATTTAGTCACCAGACTTGAATGCCACTGATCTGGTCCTCAGCAGGTTGCGAAACTCATGTTTCATCCAGGGCTTTAGGGGAAGACTTGGAATGATTTTGTGGGAACATACTCATCTACAACTCTTTTTATAAAGTCCATGACAACTGTGGTGTACTCATTCAGATACACTGATGAGTCCTTGAACGTGGCCCAGTCCACTGACTTGAAGCAATTCAGTAGTTGCTCCTCTGCCTCCTGCGACCACCTCTTTGTTTTCCTTATCTCTGGAGCTTTGCTCTTTACCTCTGCCTGTGTAGAGTTAGGAGAATGACAGCCACGTGATCAGATTTCCTGAAACGCAGTCTGGACACAGAATGATAGATATCTATCTTATTGTAATATAGCAGTCTAGGGTGATGGAACCCCTGGTGCTGCAGGTTATATGCTGATGATAACAGGGCAAAGATTTTTAAAGCAAGGCTGATTGAAGACCCCGATTATGATTTGAAATGCGTCCGGGTGGACTGCTTCTTGTTTAGTGATGCATCTTGACTGCTTGATTTACATTGGCTTTTGGCGGTATGTAAGCTGTGGTTAGAATGATGGAGGACAACTCTCCTGGGGTAAGTAGAATGGTCGGCATTTAATTATTAGATGTTTCAGGTCAGGGGAACAAGAGTATGACAAAACCGACATGCCCAAGCAACACAAAGAACTTATCATGAAATGCAGATCCTGAACTTTTGGCTTCTCTGAATTCACAGTTCAGTCCATCTTGTGTATCGAGAAGTCTTCAGGTCTTACCAATGTATTTGGCATTTCCCAAGTGAGCCATGTCGCTGAGAAATACTGAAAACAGCAATTCCTTATTTCCCTCCAATACAGCAATCTTGACCTTAGGCCCTAAATCTTGTTCTCCAGAGATTATACATTTGCTAACAAGATGCTGGGTAGACAGAATGTCCATCCTGTGCATTTTAGCCTGCCTTGCAGCGCCCTCTCCTCCTCAACCACTATTTTTGGCAGCTCATTTTAAATATGCATCACCTTTTGCATGAAGAAGTTGCCCCCGTAACCCTCTTAAATCTCATGCCTCTGATCATAAATCTATGCCCCCTTTCTTTTAGCATTCCCTCCTTGGGAAAATAACTATGTGCTTTCTCCCTGTCTATGTCCCTAATGATCTTATAAACATCAATCTCAATCTCTTATGTTCCAGTGAATAAATCTACGCAACCTCTCCGTGTAACTCAGGCATCTCAGGACAGGCAACTGGTAAATCTGACACTCATGCTAGTGTAAAAACAACTTCCTATAACAGAATGACTAAAATTGTATATAATACTCCAGTATGCCCTCACTGACATCTTATATAACTGCAATATAACTTTCCAAACTTCTGAGTTCAATGCCCTCACTGATGAAGGCCAGCATGCCAAGTGTTCTTCACCCACCTACCCACCCACCCGTGACATCGCTCCAGCGAACTACACTCAGTGGCCACTTTATTAGGTACACCTGTTCGTTAATGCAAATATCTAATTAGTCTATCATGTGGTAGCATAAACACATGCAGACTTGGTCAAGGTTTTTATTTGTTATTCAGACCAAACATCAGAATGAGGATGAGATTTGATCTAAGTGACTTTGGCTGTGCAATGATTGTTGGTACCAGATGGGGTGGTTTGAGCATAGCTGTTTTACTCAACTTCATTCTCCTGCCTCCTCCCGTAACCTTTGACGCCCTTAACTCTCAAGAACCTAACAACATCCACTTCAAATAAACCGGTGGCTTGGCCCCCACAGCCAGCTAGGGCAATAGAGTCCTCAGATTCACCCTTTTGAGCCACTAAGCCCAGCAACCCCTGAATTTATCCTAGCCTAATCACAGGATAATTTACTATGACAAAATAACCTACTAACCAGCACATCTTTGGAATGTGGGACGAAACTGGAGCACCCGGAGAAAATCCATGCATTCCATGGGGAGGATGTACAGACTCCTTATAGAGGATGCTGGGATTGTACTCTGAACTCCAATGCCCCAAGCTGTAATAACATTGCACTAACCTTTGCACTACCGTGGTGCCCATGTAACAGTGTCACAATGTTCTTCTAATAAAAGGAAGTAGTGTCTTTCAATTTTATGATTGTGTCCTCTTGTCTGAGACTCCCCCACTACAGGCAACATCCTCTTTGTGTGCACTCTATCTAGGTCTTTGAATATTCAGTGATATCCCCCCTCAATCTTCCAAAGTCCATTGAGTACAGGCCTAGGGCCATCAAATGCTCCACATACAATCACCCTTTCATTCTTAGGATCATTCTCATGAACTTCCTCTGAACCCTTTTGAATGCCAACACATCATTTCTTAGATAAGGGGTCCAAAATTGGTTACAATACTTCAAGTGTGGTCCAACCAATATATTATAAAGCTTCAACATTACATTCTTGCTTTTATATTCTAGTTTGAGAGTATCTCAGAAACTTCTGATCTCCTAGGATTTTCATGCACAACAGTCTCTAGAGTTTATAGAGAATGGTGTGAAAAACAAAAATCATCCAGTGAGCAGCAGGTCTGTGGGAGAAAATTCTTTGTTAATGAGAGGCCAGAGGAGATGGCCTCACTGGTTCAAGCTGACAGGAAGTCAACAGAATCTCAAATAGTCACGCTTTACAGAAGTGCTGAGCAGGAGAGCATCTCTAAACACATATGTTGAATCTTGAACTGGATGGGCTATCGCAGTAGAAGATCACAATAGGTTCTACTCCTACACCTTCACACTACAATACCTAATTTACTATCATCCACAACAACCTGGCACTCAATATCAGTAAGATGAGAGAGCTGATTGAGGACTTCAGGAAGGGTAAGACAAAGGAACACATACCAATCCTCATAGAGGGATCAGAAGTGGAGAGAGTGAGCAGCTTCAAGTTCCTGGGTGTCAAGATCTCTGAGGATCTAACCTGGTCCCAACATATCGATGTAGTTATAAAGAAGGCAAGGCAGTGGCTATACTTTATTAGGAGTTTGATATTTGGCATGTCAACAAATACACTCGAAAACTTCTATAGTTGTACCGTGGAGAGCATTCTGACAGGCTACATCACTGTCTGGTATGGAGGGGCTACTGCACAGGACCGAAAGAAGCTGCAGAAGGTTGTAAATCTAGTCAGCTCCATCTTGGGCACTAGCCTACAAAGTAACCAAGACATCTTTAGGGAGCGGTGACTCAGAAAGGCAGCATCCATTATTAATGATCCCCAGCTCCCAGGGCATGTCCTTTTCTCACTGTTACCATCAGGCAGGAGATACAGAAGCCTGAAGGCACACTCAGCGATTCAGAACAGCTTCTTCCCCTCTGTCATCCGATTCCTAAATGGATATTGAAGCCTTGGACACTACCTCACTTTTTAAAAAAATATACGGCATTCCTGTTTTTACATATTTTTAAAAATCTATTCACTATATGTAATTGATTTACTTGTTTATTTATTGTTTTATTTTAATTATTATTATTATTTTTCTCTCTCTACTAGATTACGTATTGCATTGAACTGCTGCTGAAAAGTTAATAAATTTCATGTCACATGCCAATGGTAATAAACCTGATTCTGATTACTAACAATGCCTCGTACATTCAGCCCAAGATTGTTATTCACATTTTTTTTAGCTCTTTTTTTTTCCCATGGTAGAAATGTCAAATGCTAGAGGGAGAAGTTTAAAGAAAATATTTTGCTTTTGCACAAGGAGTGATAGGTGCCCCGACTGAATTGCCAGGGGGTGTGAGAGATAGAGATATAATAGCATTGTTTAAGAGGCATTTAGATAAACATTTCATCAGGCAAGGAATAGAGGGATATGGACCATGTGCCAACAGCTGGGATTACTTTAGACTGGCATTACGCAAGACACATTCCTGTACTGTACTGTTCTACATTCCATATTTCTTGATCAAGAAGCTATCAATTTCACCTTTGAGGATACTCAAAGACCTGGTGTTGATAGTCATCTTTTGAGAATTCAAAATATTCATATTAGGTCTGCACAGCAGTGATGTCTGGTACCAAGTGATCCTGCTTCAACCCACATTCAGCATCAATGAGTAGCTTGTTGATGAGTAACTGCTCAAAAGTTCAAAGCAAATGTATTATCAAAGTATGTCTACATCACCATATACTACCCTAAAATTCATTCTATTGTGGCGACCCACTTCCTAGCGCACTCGAACCGGCTCACAAATAGCCAGCGCGCCGGCATAAAGGCCAGTCTCAAAAGGGCACCAGGTCTGCTTCACCAACAAAGGGAAAAGCCTGCGGGGGATTGTGAGTACGTGCCCCTACAGCATCCGCACCCGCGGAAGGTGGGATCAGGGAGGCTTTAAAGCAAGGCTGTGAAGTTCGAATAAAATCTTTCTTTAACTGCAGTTTACCGACTCCGTGTTATTATTTTAGTGCTGCGTGTAGCACACCACTACAATTGGTGACCCTGATGGTCCAAACGATTTTTGGACTGGAGATGAACGACGCCGCATCTGTTCATGCAGCTTCATTGAAACTGCCAAGCTTCTGGACTCTGCGACCTCACCTATGGTTCCAGCAAGCAGAAGCCCAATTCCACCTTCGGCAGATGACCTTAGAGGACACCCGTTACTACTACATGGTGAGCTCCCTCGACCAGGTCACAGCGGCTCACAGCCTGCTGGTCGACCTGGGGAGGCAGAGACTGGTCCACGCCGAGACCTTTCAGACGTTCTCCCTGGGAGAAGCCCAGTTGCCAGCCCCACACCTCGACTCCATCATGTTGACGAACAATGACTTCACCAGAGTCCTGGCGGATTTCTGGCACCGCAGTTCACGGCAGCCATGCCCCGACACGGCGTACAGCACCACATCCCGACCCAGGGACCACCCTTCCACGCCCGTGCTCTCCGGCTTCCCTCGGACAAGCTCTGACTGGCGAAGGAGGAGTTCAAGACGATGGAGGAATTGGGGATCATCCGGCAGTCCGACAGCCCATGGGCCTCCCCCCTGCACATGGTGCCCAAAGCGACAGGGAGCTGGAGACCGTGCGGCAACTACCGCAGGCTGAATGAGGCTACCACACCGGACCGCTACCCTGTGCCGCACATACAGGACTTTGCAGCAAACCTGCACGGTGCACGGATCTTCTCCAAGGTAGACCTCGTCCGGAGATACCATCAAATATCGGGACGACGTCCCCAAAACAGCACTCATCACCCCGTTCGGCCTTTTCGAGTTCCTCCGCATGCCGTTTGGCCTGAAGAATGCTGCACAGATGTTCCAGCGGTTAATGGACGCGGTGGGACACGACCTGGACTTCGCATTCATCTATTTGGACGACATCCTCATAGCCAGCAGCAGTCATCAGGAGCATCTGTCCCACCTCCGTCAACTCTACACCCGACTAAGTGAGTACGGTCTAACAATCAACCCGGCCAAATGCCAGTTCGGACTCGACACCATTGACTTCCTGGGCCACAGGATTACTAAAGACGGGGCGACCCCTCTGCCTGTTAAGGTAGACATGGTCTGCCATTTCCCCCGACCCACCATGATCAAAGGCCTTCAGGAATTTGTAGGTATGGTCAATTTCTACCACCGCTTCCTCCCTTCAGCTGCCCGAATCAGGCGTCCCCTGTTCGCCCTGATGTCGGGTCCGGGCAAGGACATTACCTGGGACGAGGAGTCCGCCACCACTTTCATTAAAACGAAAGAAGCCTTGGCGAACGCCGCGATGCTAGAGCACCACAGAATGGACGTCCCTACCGCCCTCACAGCGGACGCACCTAACACGGCAGTCAGTGGGGTACTGGAGCAACTCATCACGGGTCGCTGGTAACCCCTGGCAGTTTTCAGCAAGCATCTGCGGCCACTCCAGCTCAAATACAGTGCTTTCGACCGGGAACTGTTGGCGCTATACCTGGCAATCTGGCATTTCAGGTACTTCTTAGAAGGTCGGCCCTTCACCGTGTTCACGGACCACAAGCCGCTTACCTTTACATTCACGAAGGTGTCTGATCCCTGGTCGTCCCGCCAGCAGTGCTATCTGTCCTACATCTCTGAATACATGACAGATGTCCGGCACGTCTCGGGTAAGGACAATGTCGTGGCGGACGCGCTCTCTCGCCCTACCGTTCATGCCCTTTCCCAAGGGGTAGACTTTGAGGCGCTGGCAGAGGCGCAGCAGGCAGACGAGGAGATCCCTAGTTACAGAACCACAGTCTCTGGTTTGCAGCTCCAGGACCTCCCCATAGGCCCAGGTGAGAGGACCCTACTCTGTGACGTCGCCATCGGCCAACCCTGTCCCGTCGTCCTGGCACCTTGGCGGCGACGCGTTTTCGACTCCATTCATAACTTAGCGCACCCCTCCATCAGGACAACCATTCGGATGGTCTCCAGTAGGTTCGTTTGGCACGGACTCCGCAAACAGGTCAGTGAATGGGCCAGAACGTGCATGCACTGCCAGACGGCCAAGGTGCAGTGGCACACCAAAGCTCTGCCGCAGCAGTTCCACCCCACCCACTGGCGTTTCGACCACAGTCATGTGGATATCGTGGGCCCCCTGCCAGTGTCGCGCAGAGCATGGCACCTCCTCACTATTGTGGACCGGTTCACAAGATGGTCAGAGGCGATCCCGCTCACCGACACCACCTCCGAATCTTGCGCCCGGGCACTGATCGCCACCTGGGTGTCCGGCTTTGGTGTACCAGCCCACATTACCTCCGACAGAGGCGCCCAGTTCACCTCCAGCCTGTGGTCAGCTATGGCCAGCCTTTTGGGGACTCAGCTGCACCACACAACTGCCTACCACCCACAGTCGAACGACCTGGTGGAGCGTGTCCACCGTCACCTGAAGTCGGCTCTCATGGCCCGCCTGCGAGGAGCTAACTGGGTGCACGAGCTTCCCTGGGTCCTACTCAGCATCCGCACGGCGCCCAAAGATGATCTGCATGCCTCGTCGGCCGAGTTGGTGTACGGCGCACCCCTGGTCATCCCCGGGGAGTTCATACCAGCCCCAAGGGGGCAAGAGGAAGAACCCGCAGCAGTCCTGGGCAGACTACGCAAGAGGCTCGGTGACCAGGCCCCCATACCCACTTCGCAGCACGGGCGGCACCCGACCTGTGTACCCCAAGACCTGCAGAACTCTAAGTTTGTGTTTGTACGAAGGGGCGGGCATCGGCCACCGCTGCAACGGCCCTATGAGGGGCCGTTTACAGTGATCAGGAACAACGGGTCCACGTTCGTGCTGGATGTTGGGGGGAGAGAGGAGGTTTTCACGGTGGACCGACTCAAACCGGCCCATGTGGACTTGGCGCAACCGGTCAGTTTTCGGCACTGCAGCGCAAGAGGCCGACCTCCCAAACAGGGTCCGGCCCAGACTGTGGACATTGGGGGGTGTTTCGCCGGTTCTTGGGGGGGGTTATGTGCCGATCCACTTCCTAGCACACTCAAACCGGCTCACAAATAGCCAGCGCGCCGGCACAAAGGCCAGTCCCAAAAGGGCGCCAGGTCTGCTTCACCAACAAAGGGAAAAGCCTGCGGGGGATTGTGAGTACGTGCCCCTACAGCATCCGCGACCGCGGAGGGCGGGATCAGGGAGGCATTAAAGCAAGGCTGTGAAGTTCGAATAAAATCTTTCTTTAACTGCAGTTTACCGACTCCATGTTGTTATTTTACCGCTGTGTGTAGCACACCGCTACACTATTACATTTACAACAAAACAAACAAATACAATAGAATTAATGAAAAACTACACACAAAGACTGATGAACAACAAAAGTACAAAGGAAGACAAACTGCAAATCCAAAAGTCAACAAATCTTTTCATCCTCTTGCTTCTGCTTGGAAATATACTGAATGACGTGTAATTAGCTGGACTGCTATTTAAATTTAACAGAAATTGTTTGGGAAGCTTTCCTCTTTATCATGCAATGCCAATATAATTGATGCCTAGCGTTAAAGGGAAACAGACGCTTCAGCTATTAAGTATGTGGCAACCAATAAAGACCAATTGCTTTACCAGAGTTAGTTTGACTAGAGACACCTCTAAGTCTAGTCAGAATTCAATGTGGTTTGGAGGATGTCTTCAGTGTTTTAGTTGAAATACTCTATAGCCTCCCTATAGTTTCTTCTAGCCATGTTACCATGCAAAACACATCAAATTAAATGAACAGTGTACTGGTGAGGATATCACAATGAAACTATGTTCAATCCAGTTGGTATTTTGGAATGAAAGTGGTCTTTCCTGTTGTCTAAATGTTATCTCATCATCCTCTGAGGATGAGATATCAACAAAGCTTATTGCTAGTTCTTAATTGTCTAATACAATTTAGATTTGGAATAGAGCAGAGCTTTGATTTGGTCCAATTGTTACTGGCTTAATTTTGTGCATATTTATTGCCTCCAGGGTTTAGCACAAGTGGTTTTGTGTTGTTGTTTTAAAAAGTTGGTAAGCGCTGACAGGGCCAGCTTATGCGGCTTATTATTAATTGCCCTTAATTATGTGGTGGTGATCCTCTACAGTACTTCTAGCAGAGGTTTACCCTCCGATGAAGAAGCCCAGTTGATGGAATGTAGTTCTGCAAAGCAACAGGAGAACTGAGGAGGCAGATGATCGCAAATAAAAAGAGCTTTATGCTCAGCTGGCAGAAAGACTGTAAACTGGAATGATAAGCCCTGATAAATAAGCTAAAACAAAAGAATGTTTACAAGAGATAGTAAAGTGGCCACTTTCCATTGTAGTCGCAAAAATCAAAATATATGTATTGAAGGGTAAAAGTTTTTTTTAGAAATCAGGTCAAAATTGCTGCAAGTGAAGACTGTAGGAGTGCAGTAAATCTCAACCAGCAGGCCTGTCCTTTGGGAATGAAAGCTTGAGATACTGCTGCAGTTCCACAATGCGCAATCTTGCTTAGGTTAATTTTTACTTACACAATGTAAATGTTAAATTAATCGAGGAATACCCAACACCAAATGGAACTTTGGCTGAATTAAAATTCTAATAAACAGTAAAAATGTTTTGAGAAGTAAATGTAGCCAGTCAATTTTGAATGTTTGTTTATATGAATCAACAATGTCTCATTTGATATGTTTTTGCTTGCATACAGAATTTTGAGTGCATAGTCAAAAATAGAATATTTCAACAATATTTAAACATACCTTCATCACCAAGATCTCTGAAAAGATGATGGGTTTGTTTCAGCTTTGTAGCTCTCGTCATTAGTGCATCAATATCCTACAAGGAAAATTATCAGAATGAATAGCATTAAAGAATCATAAATTTACTAAAGGTGAATTATGTCTTTAATGACTGCTTGAGAAATAAATTACCAAAAAATGGATAAATATAATGAGCCACACCAACCTGGACTTGCCAAGTTTATATTTCGTTTAATCTAATACCTCTCGTGACATCCCAGGTAGCTATGGATGGATCATTTTCCTCAAAGAGACATTATTTCTTAAAAAGCTAGCCATTATTTTTTAATCAAATTGCCTGATTTAATTTTGCAAACACACTCCTAATATTTAGACAAGTTTAGTTAAGATCAAGGAGCTTAGGAGAATGGTGGAACCTAACGGCGACTCCTTTGCTTGCACCTTCAGTAACAGCTCTATTTCTATCTTCGATATCTCTTTTTTCCCTTTCAAGGTTCTTTTGAAGACGCTGACTTTGGTTCTTTGCGGAAATGGGACCCGCTCTTGGGGCCTCACAACCAGCAGCCTTTCAATATGCTGACGCGGTCTGGAAGACTAGTGCACCTTCAGGGTGCTGGATTTTTGTGATTCTAGAGGCGGGTGGATTCGAGGTCGGTGCTACTGCCTGAGTGTCGTGAGAGATGGAAGATCGTAAACCGGGAGCTGGCTGTGTGCCCAGAGATTTTGGGCACAGAGCTTGGAAAATGCAACGCAACAGACTTTTAACACCATAAATCAGTGAGTTGCTTTGTTATATGTCCCCTCTCACTGTGAAATGGGGACACCTCTTTTCCCTTATTAGGGACAGAGAGAGCCTGTAGTATGTTGAACGAGTAGTCTTTGAGGTACTGAGGTAGTCTATGTCTTTATTGATGCTTTGCTGCATGCTCGAGTACTCAGTGGGGGGTGCTGATGCTTTTTTGCTGATGGGGGGGTTGTTGATTTACTGCTGCTTATGAATAGGAGGGGGAGTTTGGGGGGCTTTTGGGTTCTAACATTTAACTGTTATTCATTCTTTGGGTCACTCCTCTGTCTTCGTGAATATTTGCAAAGAAAAAGTATTTCAGGATGTATATCGTGTACATTTCTCTGACATTAAATGTACCTCTTGAAACCTATTGACACTTAATTCTGACTGATCTGTCACTTCCTTGACCTTCATATTGCAATCATTCTCTCTGGTGGATCCTCTTAATAAGATTACTAATTAACTGTCCTTTCTTCAATTCCTCACTTGGTTTGATGATGGTTCTCTTCAAGAAAGGTGTCTTGAATACACTTCCTGAGCTCCCAATATCATTTCCCAGTAGATATGGAGATAAAAGTCTCCCTACAGTACTGTTTTGTTTTCCATCAATTTTCCTCATTTTTGTTTTATTTTAATGGTTTTGCAAGAATGGGGAAATAATTTCATTCTCTGAAATTAAAGTTACAGAAAACAAATTGTTTATTACTTTTAAATGAACAATGACAACTTGTGAATATCACTCCCCAGATCAATCTGCATTTTCTATTGCTGCACAGCAGCCTGTCTTCCTTCAGTTCTCAATTACAACTGGTAACAGCTACAAATAGCAACTGTTGTGTGAAAATCAAAACTGGTGTGGCTACTGGAAATCTGAACTAAATCAGTTCACTGGAGATCAGTTCTAATATAGGCTCTCTGTCCCAAAACGTTTTCTCTTTCTGCATATGCTTCTAACTGATGCACCATCGATAACTCTAGGAGACCGGAAGTGAATGATAGGCTTTTATTAACAGCGAAAAGGGAGCACGACCATGTCAAAGACTGAGGGAGGAGCAGTGCCCCAATCGCCTTTATACAGGGGTCTGTGGGAGGAGCCACAGGAGCAGTCAGCAGAGGGGCGTGTCCAGACAGGTATATGTAGTTTACCACACTAACCTGTTGAGTTTTTTTTCTGGCATTTTTTTTTTTGCTTTCATTGCAGCTATTGGGTAGTGCATTGGTGAACCTCAAACCATGCAAATTTGACTGTGCTACCCAACCTTCATTAAAGACTATTAATTTTGTTACTGAAGCATATTCACGTAATTAACAGTTGCAACTTGAAATTGGATTCGTGACTGGTGTGCTATACTACTTTAAGGATCTGCCAAATATAAATTGTTTATATGCTCAATCTATTTTGAATAACATCAATGCTTAAAAGTACAATAAATAGAATTATGACCACCTGCTGACAAATGTGGATATTTCTTCATCCAGTCAGCTGGGAGGAGAAGAATCAAGTCTGAATCCCTTTGATTAATGTTAATCAGCAGGTTGATCAAAGATAATGCCAAGTGGCTCCATAAATGTGAACATTAGTTCAATATTCCACCCTTCTGATGAAACTCAAAATATATTATGTAAAACAAAGGATTTAAAAATATTGTGTTTCCTTTAACATTCAGGTCTTTCATTTTCTCCCTGGTGTTGGTGGTTTTGGTAGAAGAATGCATGAACCACTGAATCAAATACAATGGTTACATTATTCCTGACAGAACTTAAAAAAAAGTTGAACAATACATCAATTTCAAATTTCAATCAATTTATTAACTATATTGAATTACTTGATAAAACGTCCAGCACATTAATTTGCGGCTGCAGAATTTGCTGGTTATTGAAATTGGTAGCTAGTCAATTCAATGAACAATTGCATTAAATGAAAGCTAAATGCAACCATCTGTATGAAAAACTTACCTGCTTTGTTAATTTCTTTTTATTCATCCTACCTGGGGATAAAATAAAGCAAAAACCACACTTAGATAAATGTATAAATAAGGACAAACTATAAAATGACAGAACTATATGTTGACATGGCTGGTTAGCTGAAAAGGAAACCAAAGATATCCTTAGGAATAAATGTGCAAAGTTTCTCACCGTGCACAGTGGTTCCCACAAACTAGACTGCAGAAGAGGTAACTGTGCTACTTAAGGAGGAAGAAAGAAAGCAGATTATAACAAACCAGTTAACCTGACACCAGTGTTTGGGAAAATTCTAGAATGTATTTTAAGGAGGAGGGAAGAGGGCATTTGAGAAAATAATAGTTAGGCAGAGTAACTAAATATTAATGGAAATCATGCTTGACAAATCTACTACTTTTCTGAGGTTGTAACCAGACAGAATAGATAAGGAGGGACCAGTGTATGTTGCATTTAAACTTTATGGAAGGTCTTCGATTTAATCAAATCAGAGCACTTTAGAGTATAGACAGAAAAACAGAGAGAAAGAATAAATGGATAATTTTCAGATTGGGAGGAGTTGACAAAAGGTATGCCACTCAGGTTGATGTTGTACCTGCAACAGATCACAAAGCACATGAATGACTTGGATGAGGGGACCAAAAGTAAGAAATACAAGTTTGTTGATGGCTGTGGGAGTTATGAGGACAATGCAGAGTGGCTTCATGAGGCTCCTGCAACACGTGACCTCTCAACAATTCCACCTCATTTCATCATGCATATTGTCCTTTCAGTTCAATGGCATTTCAGCCTCTCTTAATCTTTCTTTCCTGATTAACCTATCAAATTATTTTTATTTCTCCTACCTCAACCTTTCCATGTCATGCCATCTTTGTTCATTTCCTTGTATTACCCTCCAATCACACAATCCTAAAACCACTTTCCCTATTTTTCCAAGTGTGAACTCCCAATTCACTTCTGCATACACTAACAAAATTTTAAGTCACAGTCATAGAGAAGTACAGCTCAGAAACAGGCCCTTCGACCCATCCAGTCCATGCCAAACTATTAAAACTGCCTACCATCTATGTACCTATCCAAACTTCTCTTAAATGTTGAAATCAAGCTTGATGCACCACTTGCACCAGTAGCTCGTTCCACATTCTTATGACCCTCTGAGTGAAGAAGTTTCCCATCATGTTCCCCTTAAGCTTTTCTCCTTTCATACTTAACCCATGACCTCTAGCTGTAGTCCCACTCAATCTCAGTGGAAAAAGCCTGCTTGCATTTACCCTATCTGTACACCTCAATTTTGTACACCTCTAAAACATCTCCTCTCAAACTTCTACATTCCAAGAAATAAATTCCTAACCTATTCAATCTTTCCTTGTATCTCAGATCCTCCAGGTCCGGCAACATCCTTGAAAAATTTTCTCTGCATTCTTTCAACCTTATTTACATCTTTTCTGTCAGTAGGTGACCAAAACTGCACACAATACTCCAAAATGGGCCTCACCAATGCCTTATAAAACTTCAACAAAACATCCCATCCCCTGTACTCAATACTTTGATTTATGAAGGCAAGGCCAATGTGCTAAAAGCTTTACTATGTTTTTCACCTGTGACACAACTTTCATTGAATTATGGACCTATATTCCCAGATCCTTTTGTTCCACCACACTCCTTACTGCTCTACCATTCACTATGTAAGACCTAGCCTAGTTGTTCTGAATGAAGTGCAACATATCACACTTTTCTGCATTAAATTCCATCTGCCATTTTCAGCCCATTTTTCCAGCTGGTCCAGAACCTGCTGCAAGCTGTAAATTTTCCTTGCTGTCCACTACACACCCAAATCTTGGTGTCATCCGCATATTTGCTGATTCAGCTAACCACGTTATCATCCAGATTGTTAATATAGATGACCAACAATGGACCTAGCACTGATCCCTGTGGCACTTCACTAGTCACAGGCCTCCAGTCAGAGAGGAAACCATTCACTGCCACTCTCTGGCTTCTCCCACAAAGCCAATGTCTAATCCAATTTACTACCTCATCTTGAATGCCGAGTGACTGAACCTTCTTGACCAGCCTCCCATGCGGGATCTTGTCAAATGCCTTACTATAGTCCATGTAGACAACACCCACTGCTTTGCCTTTATGAACTTTTCTCGTAACTTCCTCGATAAACTCTATAAGATTGATGAGACACAATCTACCATGCATGGAGCCATGCTGACTATCTTTAATCAATCCCCGTCCATCCAAATACTCACATATCCAGTCTTTTAGAGTACCTTCCAATAATTTTCCCATTACTGATGTCAAGCTCAGTGGCCTATAATTACTCTTTTCTCCCCAGAGGCTACCTGGCCTGCTGAGTTCCTCCAGCATTTTGTATGTGTTGCTATAATTTCCTGGTTTATTTTTAGAGCCTTTCTTAAACAGCACTGGAACAACACTGGCTGTCCTCCAATCCTCTGGTACCTCACCTGTTGCTAAGGATGACATAAAGATCTCTGCTCAGACCCCAGCAGTTTCTGAACTTGACTCCTGCAGGGTCTGATGGATCACCTTGTCAGGCTCTGAGGATTTATGCACCTGAATTTGTTTCAAAATAGCAAACCCCTCTTCTTCTGTAATCTTTTTAGGATCCAATCCTATACTATCTATACCAAACTACATTGAGATATTTGGTATATACTATACCAAACCAATCCTATTGCAATCCTTTTGTTCTTAACGTATCTGCAGAATTGCTTAGGACTCTCCTTCACCTTGTCTGCAAGGGCAACCTCATGTCTTCTTTGAGCCCTCCTGATTTCTTTGTGTTCTCTTGTATTTCTTATACTCCATAAGCACCTCATTTGTTCTTAACTGCCTATACTTGATATGCACCTCCTTTTTGTACTCAAATAGGGCCTCCATCTATCTTGAAAACCAAGGTTCCCTAAACCTGTTATCTTTATTTTTGATTCTGAACTCTCAAAATTTCACTTCTGAAGGCCACCCACCTACCAAGTACACCTTTGCCAGAAGACAGTCCAACCCAATTGCTAGATCCTTTCTGATACTCTCAAAATAGGCCTTTCTCTACTTTAGAATCTCAAACTGCAGACCAAACCTATTTTTTTGCATATTTATTTTGAAACTAACGGTGTTGTGATCACAAGATACAAAGTGTTCCCCTGCACAAACTTCTTTCACCTGCTCTGTTGCATTCCTTAATAGCAGCCTGGCTTTTAACTTTAGATTTTGCATGACATCTCTGCAGCTATCATCTGCCCAACCACATTGTTATTTCCACTTCTGAAGCTTTCATCCCAACCAAAACATCCCTATTATTTTCTCATATCCCACCAGCTCTAAAAGAATATGACAGGAAGCTAGTTTAATTATATATGGCCAGGTCTGTCAGAACCACCAAAAACATTTTCAGTTAAAATACTTGTCTGTCAAAACTGCTCAGGATTTCAAGATCACCTCAGAATGCAAGGATAAAACTGAGCTTTTCTCTACTGAAGATTACCTCCCATGTTGTTCAGTATCTAATCCAAAATCAAATGTGAGAAGGTCATGTACTTCTTTTTCACTAAGGAGTCTATACTTGGTTATGTCTGCCTAAACAGTATATCAGTGTTTTCCCTAGTACCCCGTGCTTTACCCCATTTTTCTGTTTACCCCTTGATGACTTTTCCAACACCCTGTTTTTCATACTATTCATTGTGCATAATTCACTTAGAGAATAAAAATTACTTTTATAGTAAGGAAGCAGAACACGAGACAATATACCACCTTCCACTTACTTAAAACCAGTAGAAGTAAAAAAAAGAATAAAGTAATACAAACTTGAAATCATCATACACAAAACAATACCTAGTTCAGTGAGAAATATAAGCTTGTTTAGCTCATTATGCTGTCTTAAATAATGGCTGTGAGAATTTTTTTCCCCTTGGTTTACCATTGCACTTCCCAAATCCACTTGCTTCTGAGTTCACACCTGTTTGCTAACAGTCTGTTAGCTAAGAGCATGTGATGGGGATAGTATTACATGTTAAGAAGGCTCAGACTCAGATACAGATTGAGGGGAACTTCATAATGAATAGTTTTTACCAGTGTGAAGCACTGCTGAAATGTAAATTTCTCAACTTAAAAAGACCAACCTTGGTATATTTTAAATATTGATGCAATAATATTTAGTTAGGATTTAAAAGACACCAGAATAAGGGAGGGCAACATATTACATTTTTTACCTGTGAGTACTGAAATGTACTTAACTGGAGAAAAATAACTTTTACATAAGTGATTCTGATAATTAGCACAGGAATCTGCTTGTATGCTTTATCAAGTTTATTGGACATGGAAAAACACATCTGAGATGGAGTGTGAGAGTGTATTAATATAATGTGTCTGTGTGTCTGGCTCAAGTGGCTTGCAAGGTGGCAGTTAATAAGAAGAGTACATTGAACAAGACCCTTGGGAATGGCAGTGGAACAGTGGAGTAAAATATTGGCGTCCCTGTACCTCCCTCATAGGGAGTATTTGAAAAGACTTATGCTGACCAGTTCTGCAATTCACTAGATATAATCTCTATGGAAACTCTGTCAACATTATTGAAGACTGGTGGTTACAAAGCCAAGAATTTTATTAACATTCCCTTCTTAAGACCAAGAGGATTGATATTATTGTTGGTCCTGTTCATCTTGTGATCCTTCCTGTTGGTTAAATTAAAAGAAAAACTTTTGCCAGCACCTTAGCAAATTTGTCAATTTTATCTCCTTGCCACACTTTCTAGTCTGACAACCGACCCTGTCTCCTTTCTTCCGAGTCCCACTTATTTCCAGTTTCTAATCTCTTTTTCTGGCATCCTATCCCTATTTTCTTCATGCTGAACATTTACCCACAAGATTTATCTCCTGTTCCTTCCATCCTATTCCCAACTCTCCTTCCTAGTACTCATTCAGGAGATATTGTTAATACTTCCCTTAGCAACATTATCCAAAAACAGTGTCAGTTTTTACCTGTTTACTGATATAATCAAAACCTGCTTTATGATATCTTGATTCCCTAGAATCTAATTTGTCAATCACCCTATCTAATATCCAGTAATAAGCTCCAAATAAGTATGGGGAAGACTGAAGCATTAGCTTATGGTCCATGCCACAGAGCCCATTCTCCAACTATCATCTCTATCTCTCTCATTGGTCTCAAATTGAGCAAGTTTTGGCCTTATACTCA
Organism: Hypanus sabinus; assembly: GCF_030144855.1. Lineage (NCBI taxonomy): Eukaryota > Metazoa > Chordata > Chondrichthyes > Myliobatiformes > Dasyatidae > Hypanus > Hypanus sabinus. Next base: position 45,898,312 of record NC_082708.1, on the reverse strand, counting down.
ACCAGAAGATGAGCTTTAAGCAATATTCCCACATTATCACTAAGATTGCCAATTTTTACCTCTAATACACAGCTCATCATCTTTTTTTTGCACTCAGTGTGCTCTGGATGTTACTCACCTGTTACCCATTCATGCTTCTGTTACATCTAGATTTGACTATTTTGACCTACTCATCTTACCCTCTGTAAACATATGGTCATTTAAAACTCTGCACTGTGCTCCAAGTTGCACTAAGTCCCGGTCACCAATCATCCTTGTTTATAATGACCAACACAACATCAGTTTTCAGACATCTCCCAGCTCCATTTAAACAATATCTTCCTGATTTTAAAATTTCCATTCTATTTTTCAAATCCATTCGTAGGCTCACCCTCTTTATCCACATCCTTCTGAAATATCTGACCACCTTGTTATCGTTGAAGCTAATTATTCATATGTTCAGCTGCCAATTCATTAAGCTCTATCACACTCCCTGTCCTTCAACCTTTCTTTCTCCTTCAATAATCCTCAAAATCAACTTTTGACAGGTCTTAAACGAATGCCCTATTACCTTCTTATATGGCTTGTCAACAGTTCATCATTTCCCTAAAGAACCGGGTAAATAGAGTTGTCATGAGCAGCACAGCTCTCCTGCAATATGGACTTAACAACCTCTAAATTCAGTGGTAGTTTATCTATAAAATGTTTTGCTGACATTGCTAGCTTGTAAGAAGCTCAAAGGAAGTTGAGTAAAACTTTGGATTATTTGGTGCCAGGTAGACGACATTAGATGAATGTCTTAAAAAAAAGGGACATGATTATATACTGTAGTATTTTGTACTACTTACCACAGATTCAGGTCACTCAAACTAGTTGGGTCAGCCAAAATTTATGTCCCACACGAGCTTCCTCTTAGTTATCTATTTATTTATTATTAATTTATTCATTCTTATCCATCAATATGTATTTTCTTTCCCTCCCTCATCTCTGTTTCTTCAGTTGCTCCTTGAAAAATGCTAAATGCTAATTGCTTCAAGTGTTCCTTGAATGTTAGCCTGACTAAAGCTGCTGGCTGGTTCAGAACTGAAGAAGAATTAAAATCATTTGACCTTAACATCAGCAAAGAGCCAGTGGATGGTTACTTAGTAATATTAGGCAATAACGTAACCAAAAAGAAACTTCAATGTTTGGGGGTCAAATCTGAGCACAACAGAAGCCAGCACAATAACTGAGCTATTTTCAATAGAAGTAGCATTTAACATTGAAATGGCATTCACAGTATAATACACATATAATATAATAATATTCACATTATAATCTCCAGTGAAACTGTTGAGTTGTACTATTCCTGAAAGGGAGAGGCGGAGCAAAGATAGATTTTGGCCAAAAGATGGACAGACAGTGGCTCATTTACAACTAAAGAAAGGAATTGATGGAAAAATGGGTACAGGCCTTGATAGCAGCTTTATCACTCTTTTGTGAAGAAAAGAATGTTCATATGATGGGGAGGAATCTAGGCTCATGACATGGAAAACTGAAACACAAATTAAATACTGTTTGTGTATTTTGTTAACGTAACGTCACACAGATGCCAACTGCATTGCTCACATAAACATTAAGAATATTAGAAAGTCACATCAAGATTTATGTCATCAGGCAGGCATTTCTGTTGGACTGCATCACTGAAGCAATTGTATTTAATAACAATAACATCACTACTAGCAATTCTTTGATAGGAAAACAACTACATATAGGTTTAAACAAATTGTAACCCAGATAGAATTCTGCATTTATGTTTCCTTTATTTTCTTTATGATTACTCCTGAGCTAGTGCAGAAAGAAATTACTACAAAGTAAATAGAACTATAAAATTCCCATAACTAAATTTAATAGGCATTCTAAATACTATGTGATTACAATTGGCTACTGATATATAAAAAGCGGCCAGTGAGTGAGTGGGCCAGTGAAGGAGTGGAGATTTGAGGCTTTGACTCGAGAGGCTTCGACGAGAAGAGGTTGAGGACAAGCTTCACTTCAAATGAGGTAAGGCCAGGTAAGTTCCTTTCAAAGGAGAAAGTTTCAAAAGTTGAGGCAAGTATTGGGTAGGTCATGGCAGCTGAGATTGGCCCTGTGGTTTGTTCATCCTGCGGCATGTGGGAAATCAGGGATACTTCCAGTGTCCCTGACGACTATGTGTGCAGGAAGTGTGTCCAACTGCAGCTTCTGACAGACCGCATTGAGCATCTGGAGCTGCGATTGAATTCATACTGGAGCATCTGCGATGCTGAGGAAGTCGTGAATAGCACGTTCAGTGAGTTTGCCACACCGCAGGTAAAGGCTACACAGGCAGAAAGGGAAGGGTGGGGGCCACTAGACAGTGTAGCAGTAGGCAGGTAGTGCAGGAGTCCCCTGGGGTCATCTCCCTCCTAAACAGATAAACTGTTTTGGATACTGTTGGGGGAGATATCTCATCTGGGGAAGGCAGCAGCAGCTGAGTTCATGGCACCATGGGTGGCTCTGCGACACAGGAGGGAAGGAAAAGGAGTGGGAGATCTGGGGATTTGATTGTAAGGGGAATAGAAAGGCGTTTTTGCAGCCGCAAAAGAGACTCCAGGATGGTATGTTGCCTCCCTGCTGCAAGGGTCTAGGATGTCTCTGAGCGGCTGCAGGACATTCTGGAATGGGAGGGTGAACAGCCAGTGGTTGTGGTGCACATAGGTACCAACGATATAGGTAAAAAAAGGGATGAGGTCTGACAAGGTGAATTTAGGGAGTTAGGAGATAAACTAAAAAGTAGGACCACAAAGGTAATAATCTCTGGATTACTACCAGTGCCACGTGCTAGTCAGAGTAGAAATAGGAAGATATTTCAGATGAATACGTGGCTTGAAAAATGGTGCAAGGGGGAAGGATTCAAATTTCTGGGGCATCGGAACCAGTTCTGGGGGAGGTGGGACCAGTATAAACAGGATGGTCTGCACCTGGGCTGGAATGGAACCAATGTTCTAGGTCAGGCATGGGCAAACTACGGCCCGCGGGCCATAAGCGGCCTGTTAAGCTTTTTAATCCGGCCCGCAGAACTTGATGAAATTATATTAATAAACCTTGTTAACGTTTTTTCCCCGCAATTCTGGCGTTTTCCCAATAGATGATGCACTCTATATACATTTGTGGCGACCCATTTCCTGGCACATCCGAACCGGCTCACAATTAGCCAGCATTCCGGCTAAGGGGGATAGCCTGCGGGGATTTGCAAGCACAGAGCTTTGGAGCCTCTGCGCCATGAGGGGGGGGGGCAGGTTGAGGGAGGCTTAAAAGTGAGGCTGGGGATTTCGAATAAAGTATTTTTCTTCGACTGCAGTTACCGACTCCGTGTAGTAATTTTAGCGCTGCATGTAGCACACCGCTACACATTGACCTTTGTTGAGGTGCAGCGTATTACTCCACATTTGCGCTTTACTCTTTGTTCGGCTCGACCTATTTGTGTGAACAGGCGTTCAGCGTCATGAACATCAACAAAGCCAGCCACAGATCCAAGTTAACTGACCAACACCTCAGATCCATCCTGAGAATCGCCACAACAAAACTAAATCCAGACTTTGATGCGCTGGCTAAAACGGGAGACCAACAACACTGTTCCCACTGAAATTAAAAATAAGTTTCTTCGTTGTGTTATGTAAAAAAATGCATTTGAAAATAATTTTTTCAATAAGCCTTACATGTTACATGTCATTTCTGTTAAGTGATGGACATGAGTAGTGCGCAGGTGCACGTACGTTCTCAAAATAAAAAATGCGCTCCAGATCAAATAACGCGCTCCGCATACTGGCGCGCTGTCACTGTTCTGTCCTTGTGCTGGTCGTTGAGTTTTGGCACAGGGGACAATTGAATAAGAAGGAGCAGGACAAGTAGACCTGCATCTCCTACCGTTTTTGAAATAAAGACAGTCAGGAGGAGAGTGATGATGATAATATCTTGAAGGATAACAGAATTTTCAGTGCTTTAAAATAATAACTGTTACTATTAAAAAAAGCTGTATTTTGTTCATTTAATTTTCAGTGTTTTAAAAGTCATTTCAATAAATAGCTAAATACCATGGGACTTCAAAGACAGATATTTTGTTGTAATGCATTTGTTCATTTTCAATTGAAATTAAAGCACATGTTTTCTACATATCCCATGATATTTTATTTTCTCTTATGAGGTGTATTACGAAAACACTCCGTCCATCTGCTCCTGGTTTGGCCCCCCTGTCAAATTTTAGAACCCTTTGTGGCCCACGTCAAAAAGTTTGCCCACCCCGTCCTAGGGGGAGCGTTTGCTACTGCTGTTCAGGAGGCTTTAAACTAATGTGGCAGGGGGATGGGAACAAGTGCAGAGAGACAGAGGGGTGTAAAATGAGGGTAGAAGCAAAAAGTAGTAAGGTGAAAGTAAAAGTGGCAGGCAGGCAGGCAAATCCAGGGCAAAAAGCAAAATGAGACACTTTTCAACATAATTGTATAAGGGCTAAGAGTGTTGTAAAAACAAGCCTGAAGGTTTTGTGTGTCAATGCGAGGAGCATTCGTAACAAAGTGGATGAATTGAATGTGCAGATAGTTATTAATGGATATGATATAGTTGGGATGACAGAGAAATGGCTCCAGGGTGACCAAGGATGGGAGCTCAAGATTCAGGGATATTCAATATTCAGGAGGGATAGACAGGTAAGAAAAGGAGGTGGGGTAGCATTGCTGGTTAGAGAGGAGATTAAAGCAATAGAAAGGAAGGACATTAGCCTGGAGGATGTGGAATTGATATGGGTAGAGCTGCATAACGCTAAGGGGCAGAAAACACTGGTGGGAGTTGTGTACAGGCCACCTAACAGTAGTAGTGAGGTTGGGGATGGCATTAAACAGGAAATTAGAAATGCATGCAATAAAGGAACAGTAGTTATAATGGGTGACTTCAATCTACATTTCAATTGGGTGAACCAAACTGGTAAGGGTGCTGAGGAAAAGGATTTCTTGGAATGTATGCAGGATGGTTTTCTGAACCAACATGTCGAGGAACCAACTAGAGAGCAGGCCATTCTAGATTGGGTGTTGAGCAATGAGGAAGGGTTAGTTAGCAATTTTGTCATGCGAGGCCTCTTGGGTAAGAGTGACCATAATATGGTGGAATTCTTCATTAAGATGGAGAGTGACATAGTTAATTCAGAAACAAAGGTTCTGAACTTAAAGAAGGGTAACTTTGAAGGTATGAGACGTGAATTAGCTAAGATAGACTGGCAAATGATACTTAAAGGGTTGACGGTGGATATGCAATGGCAAGCATTTAAAGATTGCATGGATGAACTACAACAATTGTTCATCCCAGTTTGGCAAAAGAATAAACCAGGGAAGGTAGTGCACCTGTGGCTGACAAGGGAAATTAGGAATAGTATCAAGTCCAAAGAAGAAACATATAAATTAGCAAAAAAAAGTGGCACACCTGAGGACTGGGAGAAATTCAGAGACCAGCAGAGGAGGACAAAGGGCTTAATTCGGAAAGGGAAAAAAGATTATGAAAGAAAGCTGGCAGGGAACATAAAAACTGACTGTAAAAACTTTTATAGATACATGAAAAGAAAAAGATTGGTCAAGACAAATGTAGGTCCTTTACAGTCAGAAACAGGTGAATTGATCTTAGGGAACAAAGACATGGCAGACCAATTGAATAACTACTTTGGTTCTGTCTTCACTAAGGAGGACATAAATAATCTTCCAGAAATAGTAAGGGACCGAGGGTCTAGTGAGATGGAGGAACTGAGGGAAATACATGTTAGTAGGGAAGTGGTGTTAGGTAAATTGAAGGGATTAAAGGCAGATAAATGCCCAGGGCCAGATGGTCTGCATCCCAGAGTGCTTAAGGAAATAGCCCAAGAAATAGTGGATGCATTAGTGATAATTTTTCAAAACTCCTTAGATTCTGGATTAGTTCCTGAGGATTGGAGGGTGGCTAATGTAACCCCACTTTTTAAAAAAAGGAGGGAGAGAGAAACCGGGGAATTATAGACCGGTTAGTCTGACATCGGTGGTGGGGAAATGCTAGAGTCGGTTATCAAAGATGTGATAACAGCACATTTGGAAAGAGGTGAAATCATCGGACAAAGTCAGCATGGATTTGTGAAAGGAAAATCATGTCTGACGAATCTTATAGAATTTTTTGAAGATGTAACTAGTAGAGTGGATAGGGATGAGCCAGTGGATGTGGTATATTTAGATTTTCAAAAGGCTTTTGACAAGGTCCCACACAGGAGATTAGTGTGCAAACTTAAAGCACACAGTATTGGGGATATGGTATTGATGTAAATAGAGAATTGGTTGGCAGACAGGAAGCAAAGAGTGGGAGTAAACAGGACCTTTTCAGAATGGCAGGCAGTGACTAGTGGAGTACCGCAAGGCTCAGTGCTGGGACCCCAGTTGTTTACAATATATATTAATGATTTAGACGAGGGAATTAAATGCAGCATCTCCAAGTTTGCGGATGACACGAAGCTGGGCGGTGGTGTTAGCTGTGAGGAGGATGCTAAGAGGATGCAGGGTGACTTCGATAGGTTAGGTGAGTGGGCAAATTCATGGCAGATGCAATATAATGTGGATAAATGTGAGGTTATCGACTTTGGTTGCAAGAACAGGAAAACAGATTATTATCTGAACGGTGGCTGATTAGGAAAAGGGGAGATACAACGAGACCTGGGTGTCATTGTACACCAGTCATTGAAGGTGGGCATGCAGGTACAGCAGGTGGTGAAAAAAACAAACGGTATGTTGGCATTCATAGCAAAAGGATTTGAGTACAGGAGCAGGGAGGTTCTACTGCAGTTGTACAAGGCCTTGGTGAGACCGCACCTAGAATATTGTGTGCAGTTTTGGTCCCCTAATCTGAGGAAAGACATTCTTGCCATAGAGGGAGTACAGAGAAGGTTCACCAGATTGATTCCTGGGATGGCAGGACTTTCATATGAAGAAAGACTGGACCGTCTAGGCTTATACTCACTGGAATTTAGAAGACTGAGGGGGGGGATCTTATTGAAACGTATAAAATTCTAAAGGGATTGGACACGCTAGATGAAGGAAGATTTTTTCCGATGTTGGGGAAGTCCAGAACGAGGGGTCACAGTTTAAGGATAAAGGGGAAGCCTTTTAGGACTGAGATGAGGAAAAACTTCTGCACACAGAGAGTGGTGAATCTGTGGAATTCTCTGCCACAGGAAACAGTTGAGGCCGGTTCATTGGCTATATTTAAGAGGAAGTTAGATATGGCCCTTGTGGCTAAAGGGATCAGGGGGTGTGGAGAGAGGGCAGGTACAGGGTTCTGAGTTGGATGATCATCCATGATCGAAGGACCGAATGGCCTACTCCCGCACCTATTTTGTATGTTTCTATAAAATCAAAATTTTTCATTGCTGGTGCTTATTGACTTTTATACAGATACATAATAGGTACATTTATAGAGAGACAGTGCTTTGCTTGCTATTCAGCTAATGCCATAATAATACCTTTCTAGAATTTGTAGATATTGTTTTTAACTTCCTTTTGAAATGCATTTGAGCAATTCCCACTTAAGGCCCTAGATTCCAAAGAGTTAAAACTAAATGTAAACTCAATAAGCAATTCTAGAACTATATGAAAATCATTGCTGCCAAAATATGAATCTATTCTTTATATTCTTGTTGACAGGACATAGTTCCATACTCTGAATCACTGGCAGTCTTATATTTATAGAGCTGAAACAAATAAGGTGCTGCATTTTAATACAGCATCCCAAAGAGTGAAATGATCTCTAGCATTAATAAAAAGAATAATTTCTGTGTTGTAGACAGCTTTTTCCAGACTTCACACCATTTGCTACCACAAGTGAGGCACAGTGCATCACACTAGCACAAGTGGGGGTCAAAGTGAGGAGCGGGGTTATACTTGTAGCATTTATTGGACAGCTACCATGAGAATCCAAAAGTGAAGAATAATTAGAAAAAAAAGGAATATCCCCATTTGAGACATTTTAAGATTCCATGAAATAAAAAAAGACAGCTTATGTAATATGAAACTGCAAGATTCCAAGAAGCTATCAGTGTCAGGACATTGTAAAGCACACTAAAATCTGCAAAAGAACCATTTTATGGATTTTTCATCTATTGCAGTACAATTGTTGAAAGCTTATGTATGTTAATTCTAAATTATCAACACGTTAGGTGATTGACTAGCGGACCTTTGAAAAAGAAACAAGCACATAGCTATCAGGAGGGACTTTTAAGAACCAGTGGTCCCAAGGAATAACATTAATGTAAATGGCACCATGCTTTTAATGTAATGAAACATTCAATGGAATGCCACAAGAGAGCTATTAAATATAAAATCACATTAGGAGATATTAATCAAATAATCAAAAACCCTGATTAGGGTGAGTTTTAGAGAGCTGGAATAAAGTAAAACAGCACTGAAGTTTGCGGATGCTGAGGCTAGGACTGGAAGTTGAATTAAGGCTGGAAGAGGTTCCAGCGAAAGGGAGGATCACAGCGTGTTATTTTGTATCATTGCATAAAGATAAACATTACCAATAGAACAAAGTAAAACAAATTATAAATTGTTGTATTGTTCACATGTTGCAAAAAAAAAAATAACATGACCTTGTTTTACCAACTATTCCTGAGTGCAGCTTTTCTTTGAAAAGGCTCACTGGATGTTGTATGCGAACAAGATGGATACCCACTTTCAGATCCCAAAGGGGTAATACACTGTTTCAAAGTATGTATACATTATACAACCTTGAGTTTTGCCTTCTGACAGGCAGCACAAAGCAAAGAAACTCAAAGGAACCCATTGAAAAAAGACCATCAAACACCCAGTATGCAGAGAGAAAAGAAGCAAATAGCACTGAGAACTAAAGTTTCATGGAAATGACAAAGCCAGGCATCACTGCAGCCTCAGTTCAGCACCGGACCTGACACCCTGACCTTTTCAATCTGGCCCAGTGCTAAAATCATTCAAACATTAGTTCCTTCCTTCTTCTTGGACCACTCTGGTGACTGGACCCCACTTCCATGATTCAGACCGTACCCGACCTTTCCAATTCGGCCTGGTGCTTAAATCAATCAAACCTCATGTTTTTTCTCACTCTTAGGGACACCTCTACTCTGCCTTACGTCTGTTTGACTCTCCATTGTATGCAGTGATCATTATTAATAAAGTATTTAGCTCTTTATTTTGTTTGTCACTGATAAGTAGTTGCTGGGCTTCACCGCCGGTATCCTGTTCAAAACCGCCCAGAGTGCGGTCTGACCAGTGCCTTATTAAGTCTCAGTATCACATTTAGTTTTCTTGAAATGAATGCTAACATTGCATTTGCTTTCCTCACCTCTGATTCAACCCGAAAATTAACCTTTGGGGTATCCTGTTCAAGGACTCCCAGGTCCTTTTGTGCCTTTAATTTTGTATTTTCTCCACACAGTCTATACATTTATTCCTTCGACCAAAGTGCATAACCATACACTTCCCTGCACTATATTTCATCTTCCACTACTTTGCTCATTCTCCCAAAATGTCTAAATCTTGCAGACTCCCGGCTCCCTCAAAACTACCTGCTCCTCCACCATCTTTGTATCATCTGCAAAATTGGCCATATTGACCAAAATTGATCAATTTGTCATACAACATTGACATATAACATAAGAAGAAACGGTTCCAACACTGATACCTACAAAACACCACTAGTCACCGGCAAACAACCAGAAATTTATTCCCACTCTTTGCCTTCTGCTAGTCAGTTAGTCTTCTATTCATGCTAGTATCTTTCCTGTTCTACCATGGGCCCTTATCAAGTTAAGCAGCATCATGTGTGGCACCTTGACAAAGACCTTCTGAAAACCTAAGTACACAACTCCTTTGTTTATCCTGCCTGTTTGTTGTCCGTCAAAGAATTTCAACAGATTAGTCAGGCAAGATTACCCCTTTAGGAAACCATGCTGATTTTGGCCTACTTTATCATACACCTCCAAATATCCAGAAACCTGAATAAGGCCAACCACTGAAATCAGACTAACTGGCTTATAATTTCCTTTCTTCTGCCTCCTTCCCTTCTTCAAGGGTCGAGTAACATTCACAATTTTCTCGTCCTCTGGAACCATTCCAGAATCTAGAGATTATTTAAAGATCATTACTAATGCCTCTACAATCTCTACAGCTCCTCTTTCAGAACCCTGGGGTGTGGTCCATCTGGTCCAGGTAACTTATCTACTTTCAGACCTTTCAGCTTCCCAAGCAGCTTCTCCTTAGCAATAGCAAATACATTCCCTTCTGCCTGCTGGCACTCTCAAATTTCTGCCATACCACTAATGTCTTTCACTGTGAGGACTAATGCAAAATACACTAAATTCATCTGCCATTTCTTTGTCCCCATTACTACCTCTCCAGCATCATTTTCCAGTGGTCCAATATCCATTTTCGCCTCTCTTTTAATTTTTATACATCTCAAAAAACTATTGGTATACTCTTTGATATTATTGTCAAGTTTACCTTCATCTTCTCTCCTTATGGCTTAATTAGTTGCTTTCTGTTCATTTTTAAAAGCTTCCCAATCCTCTAATTTCCCACTAATTTTTGCTCTTATATGCCCTTTCTTTTGCTTTTATGCTTTATTTGATTTCCCTTATCAGCCATCGTTGCCTCATCCTCCCTTTAGAATACTTTGGGATGTATCTATCCTGCACCTTGCAACTTGTTCCCAGAAACACGAGCCATTGCTGTACTGCCTTTAGCCCTGATAGAGTCTCCTTCCAATCAACTTTGGCTAGCTCGTCCCTTTGTAATCCCTTTTATTCCACTGTAATACTGATACATCTGACTTTAGCTACCCTTGTCAAACTGCACAGTGAATTCTATCATATGATCATTGCATCCTAAAGGTTCTGTTACAAGAAGCTCACTAATCAAACCTGGGTCATTATATAAGACCAAATTCAGAATTGCCTTTCCCCCAGTGGGCTCGACTACAAACAGCTCTAAAAAACCATCTCTTGACAAAGAGTCTCGGCCCGAAACGTCGACAGTGCTTCTCCTTATAGATGCTGCCTGGCCTGCTGTGTCCCACCAACATTTTGAGTGTGTTGTTTAAACAACCATCTTGTTGGCATTCTATAAATTCCCTCTCTTGAGATCTTATTTTCCTAATTAATCTGCATATTGAAATCCACCTTGACTATTGTAACATTGTCCTTATTACATTCATTTTCTATTTCCTGCTGTAATTTATATCCCACATCCTGGATATGGGACTGCACAAGTCCCATCAGAGTCTTTTTACTTTGCAATTCCTTAACTCTACCCACAAGGATTCTACACTTCCTTCAAGATTTGGTTTCAATTTTTACCAACTGAGCACCTGACGCCCTCTGCCTGGCAATACAAGGTTAAGCTCCGAGCTATGATTTTCCTTCAGCCATGATTCAGTGATGCCCAAAACATCATACCATAAGGTCATAAAATATAGGAGCAAAATTAGGCCATTTCTCCCACCGAGTCTACTCCACTATTTCATCATGGCTGATTAATTTTCCCTCTCAGCCCCAACCTCCTGCCTTCTCCCCATATCCTTTCATGCCTGACCAGTCCAGAATCCATCAACCTCTGCCTTCAATACACATAAAAACTTGGCCTCCACAGCCATCTGCGGCAACGAAATGGACAAATTCACCTCTCCTTGGCTAAAGAAATTCTTCCTAATCTCTGTTCTAAAAGGACACCCCTCTATTCTGAGACAGTGTCCTTTGGTCCTAGACACTCCCACAAAAGGAAATATCCTCTCCCACATCCACTCTATCGAAGACTTTCAACACTTGATAATTAAGTCACCCCTCATTCTTCTGAACTCTATTGAATACAGGCCCAGAACAATCATATAATAAGCCGTTCAATCTTGGAACAGATTGTTATATGAAGAGTGTTTGATGGCTCTAGGACTGCATGCACTAGAATTTAGAAGAACCTCCTTTGAACTCTCTCCAGTTTCAGTACATCCTCTCTAAGATAAGGGACCCAAAACTGCTCACAATACTCCAAGTGAGGCCTCACCAGTGCTTTATAAAGCCTCAACATCACATCCTTGCTTTTACATTCTAGTCCTCGAAATGAATGCTAACAACACATTTGCCTTCCTCACCACCAACTCAACCTGCAAATTAACTGCTCAAAGACTCCCAACTTCCTTTGCATCTCAGATTTTTGAATTTTCTCTCCGTTTAAAAAATAGTCTGCTCTTTTATTTTTCCACTAAAGTGCATGACTATACACTTCCCAACACTGTATTACATCTGCCCCTTCTCCTAATCTGCGTAAGTCCTGTAGCCTCTCTTCTTCCTCAAAACTACCTGCCCCTCTATCTGTCTTCATATTGTCCATCTGCAAACTTTGCAACAAAGCCATCAATTCCATCAATTAAGTCATTGACATACAATGTAAAAAGAAGCAGTCCCAACACAGACCCCTGTGGAACACTACTAGTCCCTGGCAGCCAACCAGAGAAAGCTCCCTTTATTCCTGCTCTTTGCTTCCTGCCAATCAGCCATTACCTCATCAATGCCAGTGTCTTTCCTGTAATACCATGGGTTCTTAACTTGTTAAGCAGGTACACGTGTAGCACCTTGACAAAGGCCTTCTGAAAATCCAGTATACAACATCCACCAATTCTCTTTTGTCTATTCTGCTGGTTATTTCTTCAAATTCCAACAGATTTGTCAGGCAATATTTTCCCTTGAGGAAAATTGGAAAATTGGATCCTTATCAATCGATTCCAGTATCTTCCCAAATATTAAGGTGAGACTAACTGGCTTATTAGTTCCTTTTCCTGTCTTTCTCCCTTCTTGAAGAGTGAAGTGACATTTGCAATTTTCCAGTGTTCCAGAATCATTCCAAAATCTAGTCATTCTTGAAAGCTTATTACAAATGCCTCCACAGTCTCTTCAGCAATCTCTTTCAGAACCCTGGGGTGTACACCTTCTGGCCCAGGTAACTTGTCTATCATATTCCATATAATGCACGTATTCAAATATAGCACCTTCAGTCCTATATTCATCATTCAGTTTGATTTTGCCCCCATGTTACACTTCAACTTATCCTATTCACTACAATTATTCTCCTATCATTTGCCTGTCCTTCCTTACAGTCTCAATGCAGTGACTTGTATACCATCCTCAACTCTTTATCTCCATTTCTCTTTCCCCTGCCAAACTAGTGTAACCCCTAACCAAAAGTTCTTGCAAACTTGCCTACAAGGATATTGGTCCCCCTTGGGTTCAGGTGTAACCCTTCCATTTCCCCCAAAGTTATGACTCATTCATCTGAACCACCATCCTTGCTGGTCCTGCTCTTCAGATTTTTTTCCTAATTCCCTATACTCAGTGTAGGACCTCTTCCACCTTTCAACCCATGTCACTGGTGCTGATGAGCACCACGACCTCTGACTGCTCAGCCTTCCTCTGTGACATCCTGGACCCCAGCATCTGGGAGGCAATGCACCATCCTGGCTTCTCTTTCACAGCCATCGATTCTGCTGTCCATCCCCCTAATTAGCAAGTCTCCTATTGCTACCACTCTGCCTGACTTTAACCTTACCTGCTCAGCCTCAGAGCTGGCCACAATGCCACTGTCTTGGATACTGCTGCTGTATCCTGATAGATCATCCCTGCTTCTCCCCCCCACCCCCCAAACACCCCAGGCAGTATCCAAAGGGAATACTTCTTGTTAAGGGAAATGGGCTTGGAAGAACTCCACACTAACTGCTTATTCCCTTTACTTCTCCTGGTGGTCACCCATCTACCATCTGAAGCTTGTACTCTGGGTGTGTGCTGTTCAGTAAAGTCTCATCTGGTAAAGGTTATACTGCTAATGTTGTAGGGTATTTCATGTAATGGGCTTTCTGTAGAAGCCGTGTGCTTGCTGGCAGCACTTGGATTACCATTAAAGATAAAGACTGCTGGGGAATGTGTGTTATCCAGTCAGGAGAGCAGACCTGGGAGAAGGTTCTAGAGAAGGCTGGGGGAGCGGGTTTTTATGACTGACACCGGATTAAGTCGAGGGCTATGTTTGGTGAGAGACAAGGAGAGAAGATGCTGGGCAGAACTGGCCAGAGGATCTGTTCTGGTGGGAATGTGTGATTCGATGGAGCCCAAGGCGTGGAGGTCTACCGAGGATCGGTGAATATGGCTTTTGGTAGATTGAGCTCCAACATGTGCACTTTTGGTTGTTTTAATAATGGGCTCTTTTTGTTTTTATCTTTCTTTTCTTTACTAACTCTTTAGTTAGGTTAATGTTCATAAATATACTTTCTTTATAATTGTATGGAATGCGTGATTTGTTGTCTCTTGCTGATGGGTGATTGCCAGTAAATCACACAGCATTCACACAAACTGGGGTTTGGGTGGGTAAGACATCCCAACCTCATGGGATTGGCGGGCCCAAAGTTGTATACACCCTAAACGTACAAAGCCTGAGAAAGGTGGGTTTCTTGCCATGGAGTACAGTGGTGTTAGCGAGGGGTTAACAAGGCACATTTCCAGAGACATCCAGTAAAAAGTGGTTTCAGAGGTTCTCAGCCTCCCAGATAGTCTTGAGTACATCTAGCACCAGTTCCAGGTGCTAACGTTGGGTGTACTTCCCACAGGTGTAGACATTAGGGAGAGTGTTTGATACCCTGAAATCCCACAGCTCACAGGAGGAGCATTCCACTGCCTGAACTACCATCCCGCTTACACTTGATATACCTAAAACTTCTCAAGTTTAATTTTTAGGCTTCACCTGTTCTCGCCAGTGTCTGTTCTCACCCAGGCCTGTTGAGCCAAAGCCTGACCATTCTAACACCGGCCCACTCATGCAATGACTGCTCTGCTTACACCTCAGCTATTTTTATTGACCCCTTCTGTGTGCCTAAAAGATCGCGATGATTACAGACTGCTGAAAAGTTCCAAAACACTCCAAGCTCTTTAAACCTTGTGCAGCCTCACTGACGAATCACTTCTCCGGATTATGACATGACAACATATACAAGTAGGACTGAGTGAACAGATTTTAAATTCTGAATTGGGAATAATTCTGCATATGCAGAGCTCCAAAAAGCAAAGTTAAAAAATGAAAGTATTGCCTAAATATTAAGTCTTACTTGCACCTAAATGCGTGATCAAAACCAGATTATTATGTTTTGCGAAAGATGGAGCATTACTCGTCAGTAGCATCTCAAACAACTTACTCTTAAGCCAGCAATATTGCAGCTTTCTCTTGCCCTCACATAATTTTAAATATAATATCAGACAAAATGGATTTGTATATCCTTGGTATATAAAGAGTAAATAAAAAAAACCCATTATAGCCCAGAATTTATGGCAGTACTCTCGAAGAAAACCCCTCATAAAGTTCCAGTGATCTCAGTGGCAAAAATCTCTTTTCTTCATCTTTGTTGCTATGCTGCTATCAGGTATCAGTTTAATGGGATTTGCAGCGGCTAGTAGCTATGATGCTGCCAAACTGCTCTGAGGAATCAATCACATCAAGAATCCTCAGCAGATTAAAACACCATTTTAAATGAACTCTTTAAATGTACTGTATTTTATAAATTGTTAAATAAACATAGCAACATGCAAAGTAAACCTTTAAATAAAATATTTTATTTTGAAGTATTTGGCCGAGGAGATGACAATGCATGTACAAAAATATTAGTGATTATGGCTTGGTATACCTTTAAAAATTCACCAGGTCCTTATGTGATGAAGCATTACATTTTTAGGGGATTTCAAAGGGTGGGTAAGCCAAATCAACTTCTGCATTTTTACATTAAATTATGCATTTGTGAAAATTGCTAAGTCTCTGCCAGATTCATAGAGCAGTGGTGACAAACAGTAGTGATTTCATAATGACTAATTTTGAAATTCTGTACCACACTGTATCTAAATTCCCTGATTTCTGTTTACCTCCATAGATCTTTTAGAGCTATGAGCTCACATCCTACAAGTACACAGACGAATAGAGCACAGTATGTGGCCTTGGCCCATGTTGTTGTGCCAAACTACATAAACCTACCTCTTCACTTCTACACAGCCCATTCTTTTTAATTTCCCACTTTCTTATTTTAGTACAATCCTCATTACTAATTCACCATGCAGTGGAAATAATCTTTCTGTTCACTCTATTAAACCCTTTTATTCTAAACACTTCTCATTGTTCCTTATTATAACTTTGTCCTTCATAATTCTTGTTGCATTTTTCAGATTTTACAACTGTAACTTTCAATTTTGGTATTATCCCATTGCACTTAAACTGTAACATCTGCAGGACCCCAACATGGTTTCCATAATTAAAACCCATACTTGCTCATGATGCCTAAATATGGTATATTTTTATTTTTGTTTTATATCTGAAACTGAACTGTTATGAATATAATCAAATTATGACTTTTTCTTTAAAAATCTTGTGCACTTTCGTTTGTTTTGCCCAGACATCATGACAGAGGTCCTTCCATATTCTTAAATCACAGGTGTAGTCCCAGAGGTTAGTAGAATAATCAGTGTTATTCTTCCACTTAAGAAAGGCTTTACAGACATACCAAGAAATGATCGGATGCTGAGCCTTATATCAGCAGCAGGAAAATCACTGGAGAAGCTTCTCATATTCGCATCTACTCGCATCGGGAAAAGCAGAGATTTATTAGGACAATATCATGGCTTTGTATAGGGGTGGTTATGTTTTACAAACTTGATGAAGTTTTTTTGAGGAAGTGATGACTGATAAGGGTAGAACAGCAGAGTCAGCAAACATGGACTTTAGTAAAAATTTGATAAGGTCCCTCATGGTAGCTTGTGCCAGAACATTAAGACACATGGGAGCCATGCTGGATTGGTAAGTTGGATAAAAAATTGATTGGCCACAGAAGATAGTCATGGAGTGGTGTATTTCTGACCCAAGGTCTGTGACTAATAGTGCTCCACAAGGATCACTGCTAAGACCACTGTATTATGATAAATGATTTGCACAAAAATGTACATGGGCTGATTAATAAATTTGCAGACAACACAAAACTTGTCAGGGTTGTGGATAGTGAGGGAAGCTGTCAAAGGATTTAGCAGGATATAGACCACTTGGAAATATGGGCAGAGAAATGGCAGATGGTGTCTAATCTGGACAAGCTCTGCAGCTGTCCACCAGTCATCTTTCAGTTTTAAGTAGCAAGTTTAATCACCATTGGCCAGTTTTATGCTGACACTTATTATACCGATGTAAATGTAAATTACTGACAGCATTACTACTTCATTAAAGCAGTTCAGCTATTTCACATATTGCTAGAAGCCTTTTGTTGAGACAATGCTTTATTCTGACCATGAGGAAAAGTCAAAATAATGTAACATTTTTATATATTTCCACTGCAGGAATAGGAGGGTATACATGCAAGCTAACTGAAGGTTGATTTTGTAAATCAATGTGCGAGATCATTTTGTGCTGAAATTCACAGCTAGGATTTGCTGACCCTCACATGAATGGACTGAACAGATGAGATAAGTTAAGGGATAATGATTGTTAAACAATGTCAGAAATAGTCTAAGAATGATGTTTCAATATATTCCTTGTGATCTAGTGATGAATCAGAATTTCCAGAAGGAAATTTCCTTATTGTGACTCTGATACAGAGAGAAGACTTACCCTGAAAGAGCTGCTGGAAGGAGTCAGCTGTGTCCTTGTCTCCTTGTCCTTGAACACAAATAAATTTTTCTCTTTCTCTTTGTCTTAACTGGGTTAGTTCTCATCCTGCTCATTGTTAAGTTATAAAACCCTGAGTTGTCAATGTTATTCCTCAAGCCCATACCGTCTTCCTTTCTAAGCTCCACATTTTTTCTTTCTGTTCTAAAAATAGTCTACATGCTTCCTTCCTGCATTGATGACAACTACTTTCAACGATTGGAGGAAAGTAACATGGTGCATGGCAGATAATGCAAAGAAAAATATGTAACTAGGATGACGCAGAAGAAATGCCAAGGAAACTTTAAACGTGACAGGATTATAGTATTCATTAATGCAAGTTTAAAATAGGGAGAATAGTGTAAAAGTATGCTGTCATTTTAATACAACTCATTCAAAAATACACATCTTTCTTACACAAACCAGAAGGCAACTCATACCCAATAAACCAGCTGAAAAAAGATGAGTGATGTTCTTGGATGACCACAGAACACTACAGTAATCTGTTCAACTGCCCATTCTGCATTGGTTACTGGTGACCTAGTCAGTGGTGGGAATTTTGTGAACATTCAATTGAAAACTTGATGGGGAGGAAAAAGAAAAGATCCAAAATTTATGATCCCTTTCTGTTGTGAGTACCAACTTACTTGACAAAAACTGGAGCTAATTCCAACACATTATTGTTTAATCCAGGAATTGGAAATATAACTCAGAGCAAAAACATCAGATATTTACCTGGTTTTACATTTTTTCCATACAGTATTCTACATCTTGTTAAAATCCTTGGTCAAAACATAGGCAAAAGGGCTGAATTCTACAGATGAAGTAATAATGACTGAGCTTGATATCAAGACTTCATTTATAATGTAATAAAATGAACAGCTATCAGGAGCAAAATGCTTCAAGTGCAGACTCCTGATAGCACTGTGAAGGTAAATATGGTTGCTGTTGGTCAATCACAGATAATAACTGCAGGTGTTTCTAAAAGCAGAGCCCAAGTTCCAATATTCAATAGCTTTATCACTCATCTTTTGTCTTTCAATTAAACAGATATGGCAATATTCATTGATATCACTGTAGTTCAGTTCCACTTGCATTTCCTCTAGTAATGAAACAACTTATGTTTACATGTAGTGAGACTTGACAATGTTCAGACTTGGACTGATGAACACTAACGTTTATATTACATTTATGCCAGGAAACTCCCATGACATTCAGGAGCACTTTCTTTTGTCAAAACTTATACCTGCAATATTCTGAGAAACACCATTCATTTGAAAATGAACTAAGCGCATCATGAGCTTGCCATTCTGCACATCATTCTCCTTCTGAAGACCTCTATGCCTTTTCACAAATCAACTGCACTTTTACACTTGCTTAAGTTCCAATAAGAGTGAGAAAGCTTCGTACCATGTAAAACAAAACAACCCATGTCTTTGTTAACCTACATGCTATCTTAAAGATTCAACTTTCACCAATGCAACAACATTGCTGCATGACCATCTATAAAATGTGCTGCAGCAGTTCTCCAAGATTTCTTCAGCAAGTTCAATAAAATCACTAATCTCTACATCAACATCATTAATTGTCTGGATTAGATGGTTTCTGAAGCAGAAGATGGTCTCTAGCACAGGTCTGATTTCTTTAAGGGTACTTCGATGACCGATTAGTCTAAACCTTGAGTCACAGACATAAAGGATTGAGCTATTGCTGCTATCAGAAGGGACAGATGTGCCAGACATTTATCTGTGATTAAAATAATTTTTCCACAAAGTTGGCCATTTCACTTCTGAAGAATTTTCACCAGATAGAATAGTTATCCGAGCTATTTTCACCAGCTAGGCTACTTCTATTTTGTGATGGTGATGACAAATAGTTTGCTTTATCTTGACAATGTGAATCTAGTAGAAAATAAGGCATTTGGAAGCACCTTTAGTCTCCACTTCAAGTTATGCATCAAGTTAACTTAGATGCAGATCATCATTTTGTAGTCATTAGGCAAATACCCTAGAACTCCTTATCTAACAAGAGTGTGAGTGTTGCCGCTTCACCCAAACGTGCAGAGTTAAAGGAGGCAAATTATTGCAATCTTTTAAAAACAATAAACATTAATATCATCAGCATGTAAGAAATTAATTTAGAATACACCTATGCAATATGGAAATGAAAAGGCTACAGATACAGATCAGCAGTACTCTTTCTGAACCGACGAATCGTCCTTGCTGTGAAAATGTCAGCTCCACTTCTCTTTCTAGTTGCTGCTTGGCCTTCTATGTTAATTTATTTTTAGCATAAAAATGTCTTTGAATGCATTCTGCTTTTTACATACAGTGGAAGTAATTTGTTAAGTATAACTGATATATTGAAAGGATAAAAGAAATACAATTCAGTGAAACCAGTTAATCAGACCGTAAAGTTAAATTAGCAATTGACAGGTCAGTTTTGCACTGCAAAAATGTAAGCAAATGTCTCTGAATGTAATAACTATTTTCCATAAGTGAAAACAGAAATGAGAGCAGGCCATTCAGCCCACTGAACTTGTTTCACTATTCAATTTAACTCAGGCTAATCTGCATCTTGTCTCTATTTCCTGCTATTGCTTTACAGCCCCTTATCCAGCACTAATCTCTACCTTAGCCACAAATATTTTATTAAGTTTACTAACCAGATTCTTTTAAGGGAAAAAGTGCTAAATTGCAACTACTTTGTGTGAAAAGTAATTCTGAATTTCATCTGCATAAAGCCCCCAAATTATAGATCTCCCACCTTTTCTAGTATTCTAAATACATTTATCATTTCTCTAACTACTTATTAAAGCATTAATATATTGAAAGTTAACTAAACAATTTGAAGTTGTTAAGTATTCAAAGATTCCTAATGAGAGGATGGGTACTGGTACTATTTGTTGGGTTAGTTTTCAGGAACTGTTGGTTATTAAGTTTTTATTTTCTAATAAACTTCTAATTAGTGTTATATATAGCAGTGGAACAAACATTATGGTTTTAAAGACTTTGTCAAGCTACAACATCAGACACTCAACATTATTTGAAAAAGCCATGGACATTTTTTTGTGGAACACTACACTAAGTATAGACTGAATCGTATTCAGTGTTCTGAAAAATGTGCTTTTCATTACAAATAAGCGAGACATTTATATTGGGATTGGAGCAGTCACAAGAATCCATGGGAGTTTTGTTCTTCTTTGAGTGCAAACCATAAGAATAATTTATTTATTGAGATACAGTGCGGAATAGGCCCTTCTGGCTGTTTGAGCCACATTGCCCAGCAATCTCTCAGTTTAATCTCTCTAGCCTAATCACGGGACAATTTACAATAATCAATTAATCGATCGACCAGTATGTCTTTGGGCTGTGGGGGAAACCGGAGCACCCGGAGGAAACCCACGCAGTCACGGGGAAAACGTACAAACTCCCCGCAGGAATTGAACCTAAGTCACCTGTACTGTAAAGCGCTGTGTAAACCACTACACTACTGTGCTACCCACAATGTTGCTGACATTCTCAATACATCTATCTATCTATCTATCTATATATATATATATAATATATTTTCCTCAGTAATATACCTGAAAGTTAAACGGAACTTATATTTAAATTAGGCAAATGTACTGGACCTTTTAAAACTAACCCTTGAAAAACTGACCAAAAGATCTTTCAAATAAAATGGAATGCATTTCATCCATGCCTCTATAAATTACTTATGAAATCCAGATTCATCTATGAGATCCAATAATAATTATTACATTACAACTTTGACTACACTTTAAAAAGCTTTAATTAACTTTAATGCATTTTTGAGATGTCTTGAAATCACTAGACACACCGAAATGCAAGCTTTTTTTATTTCTTATTAACAGTGAACCATATTCTGGAGCAGGTGCAGAAGAAGAAATAAATGGAATGTACTTAACAACTTTCACTTAGATGATAATTTCAAAGTTCAAAGTAAATCTATTATCAAAGTATGCATATGGTATTTTGAAAAACAATACAATAGAACTTATAAAAAGAAAACTTTACATAGACAAACTCTGGCAATCAACCAATGTGCAGAGGGAGACAAACTTTAAAATAAAAAATACTGAGAAAATGGTTTGTAAGAAGCTTTGGAGGTGAGCCTGTAGGCCATAGATTCAGTTCAGAGTAATGGTGATTGAAGCCTCAGAGTTGTTTGGGTAATAACAGTTCCTGAACCTGGTGTGTGGGACCCAAAGCTTGATGGTAGTAGCAAGAAGATGGCCTGGCCTGGAGGGTGGGAGTCTTTGACGATGGCTACTGCTTTGTTATAACAGCGCTTCATGTAAATATACTCAGTGGTAGGGAGGGCTTTGCTTGCGATGGACTGGGCTGTATCCCACTACTTTCTATTGAGTTTTCTGTTCCTGAGCATTGGAGCTTATATACCAGGGTGAGATGCAACCCAGTTAGAATACTAATAGTATAACACTTAATACAACTCTTGGTTTGAAAAATATACTTGCTATTGATATTTGTATTATATAAATTAATATTCTTTTACCTAAGATTTAGCAGGTTAAGGGAAGATACGTCATATTTTTAGGAAAATAAAGAAGTATTAATGAATGGAAGGATAGTATGGAATAATTTCTATTGGTTGGGAGTCTAGGGTAAGGGGCTTAGGCGGATGATTTAAAGGTAAAGTTGGTAAATATCTTTATATGCAGGTGAAGGGTATCTGGAACTCTTGTTGCAAATGGTAGCCTAATTTAGGTCAATAGTTAATGTTACAGTAGATTACAAGCTGACAATGTCCATCAGAGCAGCAATCAGGACTGATGAAGGGTCTCGGCCCAAAACGTCAACAGTGCTTCTCCCTATAGATGCTGCCTGGCCTGCTGCGTTCCACCAGCATTTTGTCTGTGTTACTTCAATTTCCAGCATCTGCAGATTTTCTCGTGTTTGAACTTAGCTCAACTGCAGACTGCTGTAACTATCAAGGACTCAGGGAACTAGGCTATTTTTGTGTGTGACTGTATTTTACTGCTCTTATATGTGTTGTGTATGCATTGTACTGTGAATGACTGTTGGTACTGTTTTTTTGTACCTTGGCCACAGATTAACACTGTTTTGTTTTAGCTGTATTCATGGGTATTCATGTATGGTTAAATGAGAGTTAAACTTGAACTTGAACTAAGGGCAATCACCATTTGTTATCTATTTCCTGGAAACGCTGGAGAATTTTCATCTCTATATTGTCTCAGTAACTTTAGATCTCTCTTTACAAAATATACTTATGGTAATGTGGTCTAATCCAAATCCAATGGGTGAACAGGAATGAATTACTCCCTTTTTCTATAGACTTTGTCGTTCTCTCTTTCATTTCAACTCATACAAAATTGAACTGCTCATTGTTTGATCCACACCATTTAATTCACCCGTTCCCTTTCCGATTGATGTAAATTCAATCAGCCCTACAATTCTCTCAGAAATTCACATTGCTCAAAATCTATTCATTAGGTAATGCAGATCTCATTTATATTTCTATTGGCCACTTAGCTTGAAATTCCCTTCTCAAACTTCTCTACCTCTCTCTCTTCCTTTCCACAATAAATCTTACTCCAAATGTATCATGATTACTTGTCTTCTTTAAACAAAAACTTGATTCCATTTCATTTGCTAAGTGCCACCCAGATCTTCCACATCCCATTTTTTCCTGGTGACTGCAAACAAATGTCATTACCAAAACTTCTGTGAAACTTACATAGAATTTCATACGAATCCTTTGAATTACGCTTCCTTCCATTTATTCTTCGTGGTGCGTGGCCAAGTGGTTAAGGCATTGAACTAGCGATCTGAAGGTCGTGAGTTTGAGCCCCAGCCGAGGCAGTGTGTTGTGTCCTTGAGCAAGGCACTTAACCACACACTGCTCCAGTCCACCCAGCTGAAAATGGGTACCAGCAAAATGCTGGGGGTTAACCTCGCGATAGACTGGCATGCTATCCGGGGGGTGTCTCGTACTCTCAATTGCTTCACGCCACGGAAACCGGCATAAGCACCGGCCTGATGAGCCTATAAGGCTCGGGACAGACTTTAACTTTATCCATTTTTCTTCAGTGGGGGATCTCTCTATTGTAGCTATTTTCAATTCAATCATTCTTTGAGAACAAACTTTGCCATCTCCTGTTCTGCAAATTGCAGATCAGACAGCCTATTACTGTACTTCCAATTGTGCACTTGATATTTCAATATTGAACTGAATTGACTTTACTTCTTACATCCTTCACATAAATGAGGAGTAAAAATCTTTACGTTACATCTCCGTCTAAATGTGCAATCATAGTAATTTATAATAAATAGAACAGTTAATGTAATATAGACTACATTCAAATCAGTATGAGTTAATCAGTCTGATGGCCTGGTTGAAGAAGCTGTCCTGGAGCCTGTTGGTCTTGGCTTTTATGCTGCGGTACCATTTCCTGGATGATAGCAGCTATAATAGATTGTGGTTGGGGTGATTTGGGTCCCCAGTGATCCTGTGGGCCCTTTTTACACAACTGTCCTTTAAATGTCCTGAATCATGGGAAGTTCACAACTACAGAAGTGCTGGGCTGTCCACACCATTCTCCACAGAGTCCTGCGATTGAGGGAAGTACAGTTCCCATACCAGGCAGTGATGCAGCCAGTCAGGATGCTCTCAATTATGCCTCTGTAGAAAGTTCTTAGGATTTGGGGGCCCATACCAAATTTCCTCAACTGCCTGAGGTGAAAGAGGTGCTGCTGTGCCTTTTACACCACACAGATGGTGTGTACAGACCATGTGAGATCCTCAGTGATGTGGATGCCGAAGAACTTAAAGCTGATTACCCTCTCAACCCTAGATCCAATGATGACAATGGGGGTTAGCCCATCTCCATTCCTCCTGTATTCCACAACCAGCTCCTTTGTTTTTGCAACATTGAGAGAGAGGTTGTTTTCTTGATACCACTATGTCAGACAGATGACTTCCTCCCTCCTGTAGGCCACCTCATTATTGCTTGAAATAAGGCCAATCAATGCTGTGTAGTCAGCAAATTTAATTAGCAGATTGGAGTTTTGGGTGGTGATACAGTCATGGGTATACAGGGAGTAAAGGAGGGGACTCAGTACACAGCCCTGAGGGGCTCCTGTATTGAGAGTCAGAGGGGTGGAAGTGAGGGAGTCCACTTTTACCCTTTGCTGGCAATCTGACAAGAAGTCCAGGATCCAACTGCACAAGACAGGGTCAAGGTCAAGATCTCTGAACTTCTTGTCGAGCCTGGATGGAACTATGGTGTTGAATGCTGAACTGCAGTCCAAGAACAGCATTCTCACATAAGCATTCTTCTTCTCCAGATCTGTAAGGATGGTATGTAGAGCAGTAGCTATTGCGTTGTCCATCAATCGACTGTGTTGCTAGGCAATTTGTAGGGGGTCCAGTGTGGGCGGTATTAAGCTGCAGATGTAATCCTTGACCAGTCTCTCAAAGTATTTGCTTATTATTGAAGTGAGTGTGACAGGATGCTAGTCGTTCAGGCATGTTACCTTGGTCTTTTTTGATACAGGGACTATGGTGGATAATTTGAAGCAGGAGGGCATTCGACACTGGGAGTTCCCATACATCTTTTAAAACCATATGCAACCTGTGTCAAAATGTGGACCTACTTTTGTCAACTAACCTGTTAAGGGGATGCAGCTTGTTATTTATTTTGAAATTCTAGCATTCATAATTGTTTGACTTCTATTTATAAATGGCTTAGTCTGGAAACTCTTGCAATAAATAACCATTTTTGTACAGGAATTAAGTGATAGGTTAAGAAAGGAGTAAGTATGGTTTTTCCAAAGTAATTTTCTACCTAAAAATTTCACTACCCTTTAAGAGACAAAATAGGGGAAAAAAATCCCCTGCCATGGAGTTTACAGATATAATACTCCAGAAAAGAGGTCTATACTTTTTACCAAATCATAAATCAATAACAATTCACAACACACGCCAGCCTTATTTTATTTACTTGCATTTCTTCCCATAAATTGAGTGACAATTCTATAATAATCTAAAAAAAAGTTCAATGTTTTTATAACATGTAAAATATAATACTTTGCTAACTATTTGAGCTGTGGTTTTCCCAGTTGAAAAACTGCTATATAAAAACTCCATTTGTAAAATATAAACAGGAGGCATTTATGTTATTTAACTGCCCATGTGGCTTTGTAATGATAATAAGTTAAAACAAGATTGAAGCTTCTTATTCCATAAAATAGAAAAGCTGCTGAGCTATAATGATCTGTGCTATACTGCTTCAACTTCACATTTATTGCTGAGATTGCTCCCAACCATCCCAACTCCAACATGTTTCCTACCATGAGGTTTTGTCATTAGTATCCAAATTGTTCTGCACATCAATGAAAATGTAACAGCTGGCAAGAAGAAACTCCTGTCTGAACTGTTTTTTCCTCACTTGGATACTCATGTTTAAAAACATCAAAACACAACAAGAAGATAAAGACTAAAATTTCTAATTACCTGGCCTACCAGATTAAGTGCCCTTATGAATCTGTAATCCTTTACCAGCCAGATTTGCTCAATAAATCATGGCAGTTCTGCTGTGAATTGTCAGTAAAACACAAACCTTTAGAAGCTGAAAGTACCAAATCACCTAGGCAGGACTCCACTGCAAACTCTCAGCATTCTTAGTGTGTGATGTCATGGACTATCAAGACTGGCTTATGAAAAACCAATCATCATAGTGTCATACTGGTTTAAAAAGCTCTCCTGAACACACTTAAAATGTTCCACCCCATTCAAGACTTCCACACTAAGGTGATATCAGTTAACAAAGGGGAAGCTGAATTTTTAGGATAATCTGTCATTTACCTGCATCTGTTCTACTATCTTCCATCGACTGTTAGATGTTCTACACCTTAGCAAAGCAGTCACTCTTCTTTAGTCTCTAAACTTTGTCCATCTGCCCTCATTTGAAGAGCCTTCTAGGATATCCTCCTTCGCTGCAGTTATGGATCCTTGATTAATATTGCAATGCCACCAACTCTTTAAACTTTCCATGCTCCCAAGTGAGTTATCACATCAGTGTTTGTTTGACCTGCTGAGCTGATTTAGCTATCCTTCTATGTTTGATTGTAACTCTCCTCCTCCACACCCCCACTATCCCCCTCTATCACCACTGCCCTTCAGTTTACACTGCAGTAGGTCTAAGCATGGGGAAAATGTTGGAAAAACACAATGGCATAACACACATAACCCAGCTCAAAACAATTATTCTAAGGGAATGTTCCTGGGTAGGAATCTACCAGAATGGTACAAATGAATGTACAAAAGCAAAATACTGCAGATGCTGAAATGCTGGAAATGCTGGAAGTATTCAGCAGGTCAAGTAGCATTTGTGGACACAGAAAATTAGTTAACCATCTTTCTTTAGCGCTTCCATCAACATGCAAGTATATTATTTGCAAAATTGAATCTTTATTCTGTGGGAACATGTGTGTATTTAATAAGTAATAAAAGAACTATATGGTTATGTGCTGGGTTGGCAACAGCCAGCAACTTGAACCCTCCACCTATGTTATTGTTGGGCAGACTGAAGGTATGCTGTCTAGTTTACAGAACTGGATTAGAAATAGAAATGTAAAAAAAATTGCTAAGTGAGGAGGTGATTATAAACTGTCCACTTTGATCTATAGCCTCTGGCTTCCGCTCCTACAGACAGTCTGCATTTAATACACTTTTCATTATAGCTTGGGTGTTTCCTCCATACAGCTTCAAAGAGAAGGACTAAGTACAGTTTTAATGAGAAGAAACAGTACTACATGATTGGGCATTAATTACAATAGAGACAGCAAAATCTGCCAGGCATCTCTCTCCTGAATTAAGGTACAAGGTGATTATTTTAAATGTTAAAAAAGTGCTTTCCCTCCACCTCATTCTCCACCTTATTAGAAGATGACTAAAAAGTAGGATAATGAAGATGAATAAAAAGGAAATATCAAAATATATACAAAGGGTCCAATGACATTGTCCTTTTCTGTAGTTTAAGCAGATTTACAAAAAAAACTCTAACCAAAGCAGAACCACATTTATTGCCTATTCTTGTTACCCTGACAAACTGGAGGTGGAAGACTGCAATATTTTCTACACCCATGTTCCAAAGTCAGGACATTCTGTGACTTGGAAGGGAGGTGAGAGGTGATGTTTCTCCTGTAATACTTATTTGGTTCTTTGTGGTGGTAAAGAATACAGTATTTGAAAACAGTGTTGGAAGTAAAGCTGGAAAGATTTTGCAATGCCAGAGATGGCACATACTGCAGCAATTGTATATTGGTAACAGAACAAAGAGTTCCTGAGTTCAATAGCAAACTACTTTGTAATGGCAATCAAAAAGTCAGGAGTTCCTAGAAATCTGAAATTTAAAATAAATGCCCAGCCTGAAACGCTGTTACCACATATGCTGCCCAGCCTGCTGAGTTTGTGATTTTACTTTATGATGAATGTTACCATTTATGTGAGTTGCTCTGGTTGGAGCTTTGCTTGCAATCTTTAAAACAGTAAGTAGGTTTTCAGTGGTCATAGAGTCACAAAGCACTATGGCACAGAAACAGGCCCTTTAGCCCACCTAGTCCCATGCCTAACTGTTATTCTACCTAGCCCCATCAACCTGTACCTGGACTTTCCAACCTGCCCTTCATACCCCTCCCGTCCATGTACTTATCCAAACTTCTCTTGTGTTGCAATCGAACCAGCATCTACCACTTCCACTGGTATCTCATTCCAAATTCTCATCATCCTCTCAGTGATGAAGCTCCCCCTCAAATTCCCCTTAAATATTTCACCTTTCACCCTTAACCTATGACCTCTAGTTCTAGTCTCACCCAAACTCATTGGAAGAAAGCATGTTTGTATTTACACAATATTAAAGCTGGACACATTGGAGGCAGTGGTAGAACAAAGGACCCTATGGAAAATCCTGGCAATTCTGGACAATGTTTCTTACCCTCTGCATGCCACCTTGGCTGAACAAAGGAGCACTTTTAGTTATAGACTAAGACAACTGCACTGCTCCAAAGTGTGCCATATGAGGTCATTCTTACCCTCGGCCATTAGGCTCAATTTTGAGTCAACCTACACCTGGGAGAGTAATAACCACTCCTGCTAGACTGTTTGTGGTAACTTATTTTTTATTCTTTCTACTCCTCTTCTAATATTTACATCTGTGCATTTGTAATGCTACTGTGACACTGTAATTTTCTTTGGGATCAATAAAATATGTATCTATTAATGGAGGAATTCATCTAGTGTCTGGTGCTGTACTTAGCAAAGTCAGCAATCACCTAGTGCAGATAATGGACTGCTTTCATACAATGCTTTGAACTATTACATCCTTCAGATCTTCGTTTCCATTTTAACCTTCAAGATGACTGTTGATATCTTCAAATTTTTTGTAGTTTCTAATCTGAAGTAGTGAAATTGTTTCAGTTCCGTTCCCGGCTGTTTCTGGCATCTCAAAGCCTGAATGCTTGAAACCACAGATAGCAAAATAGATTCTGAGAGGTGTAGTGAAGTCATGATGGCACTAAACAGTGACTCCTTTGTTTGTATCTTCAGAAACAGCTATATTTCTATCTTTGATAATTCTTTTTCTCCTTTTCAAGGTTCCTTTGAAGACCCTGACCTGGAGTTACACTTTTACTTTGGTTCTTTGTGGGAATGGGACCCGCTCTCAGGGTCTCGCAACTGGCTGCTTTTTGATATTCCAAGGATGCAGCCTGAAGGACTAGCATGCCTTCAGGGTTCCAGATTTTTGTGGCTCTGGAGATGTGCTGATTCTAGGTTGGTGCCTCTGACTTAAGTGTCGTGGGAGAACACAACATTGGGAGCATTGGATTAGCTGCCAAGGATTGTGTGTCTGACGAGCTGCACCTTTCTGGAGCTGATTCTCTGGGTGTGGAGCACGGAAAAAGCAATGCAACAGACTTTTAACATCATAAATCAGTAAGTTGTTAAATGGGGACACCTCATTTTCCTTTATTAGGGAGAGGGAGGGCCTGTGATATGTCGAATTACTGGGTAAACGAGTAGTCTTTGGGGTACTGCGTCCATGTCTTTATTGATGCTTGCTGCATGCTTGAGTGCTTGGTGGAGGGTGCTGATGCTTTTTGCTGGTGGGGGTGTGGATGCATCATTATTTTGCCACAGCTTGTGCATGGAAGGGGGGAGCTGGGGGGGGGGGCTTTGGTGTTATAATGTTTAACTGTCATTCAACCTTTGGGGCACTCCTGTTTTAGTGGACGTTTGTGAAGAAAAAGAATTTTAGGATGTATATTGTATACACTTCCCTGACATTAAGTGTACCTATTGACTTCTGAATTGTCTTACTACTTATTTCTTACCAAATATCAGTGACTCCGCTGCCTCTCTCCCGGCAGCTGTAAACAGGTAACACTCTGGCTTGAGGCCTAGTGCGTGCTATGATCAAGGCCACGCAGCTCCACCACTGTCTGCCCCTGCCATCTACCAATCAGTCAGTGAATTGGATTTATAGCATTCCACATTAAAAATGTCCAACAGGGTCTTGTGATCACAAGAAAAGTGGCTGATAATCATTAGCTGTTAGACTGCATATCTTCTTTCCTCCAATACCTCTCTGATGCATGCAGCATCACGATCCGCATCAAGTCCAGCTCTTCAGTCTCTCGGCCAACGAGCAACTCTCTGATGGCATAGACCTGCAGAACTCTAAGTTCTTAATGGCCAGCAAGGTCTTGCGATCATAAAAATATACATTCAAAAAGGACACCACCACTTTTGGCTGACCCTATAGAAGTTGCTGCTAACAAACACACAGCCATTTTACTGGTAGACCGCTCCCAATTAAGCGGTATAGTATCTCAAATAAACAAAGGGAATCCTGGCTATTTTCTTGATTCATTTTTTTTATTTTTTCAAGAGTTGCCTCAAATCAGTTGCTGCCCTTATTAACCGATGGCCCAATTCACTGGAATCCATTGTATTAATAATTCTTATCCTTTATTTAAACTACTTTGCTGAAAAATTCTTGAAAATATTACTTTGCACAAAGAGCTAATAAGTAGTCTACCCATTCTGAATTAATAGGACCTCCAGCAGTTTACATTTATGATAAACTGCACAATTTTTATAACATATATGTAGCTATTCCAGCAATTTTGTAATGAGACTTCAAAATCATTAAAAGCAGGCTGTAAATAATGTCCATGTTTTATTCCAGGCCTTCTTCAGGACCCAACATTTGCTTGGCATATGTGGTGAACCCAGGCCAATCAGACCAGATGTGGAAAAGCCTAATACTGCAAGCCAGTATGATGTCCCTTCTTATGGAAATTCTAGCTGATTCTTTGCAAAAACTAGCAGATGTTATTTCTTGATTAAGACATTAGTTTTACACTGGCATCCTGACCAGAATTTACAGCTTCAATGAACTGTGTCTGAGAATGTGTTTCTGACTTCATGAACTTTGATGCTGTCAGCAGAAGATGTTTAAGGTAGTTACTCTAGTCACTTTAGGCTTCATACAAACTTGTTATGAATAATTTTATGGATGATTTATATTATTTCCACTTGGGGGAATGAGTTGTGCAACTTCTTACTTTGGACATGTTATACAAGTTCCTTCAAAATACAATTGTACAGCATTATAAAAGTTATTTACTCCTGCCAATGACTTGTTGCCATAATTTGGGTATATTTTGCCTTTAATATTCCAAAAGATTTCTTTTTCTCTATCCCCACCAGCTGATAATGGATAAGATTATACTTTGGCAATCCATGAAAGCTATCTTCAACAGGCATTAAAAATGTATTCCAAACATAATCTTTAAAAGAGTTACTTATGGTTTTAAAAATGAACAAGAGAGAATTAAATTACTTTGCAGTTAAGAAAATGATTTAGCTTTTCAGTGTTAATGTGATGTACTGATTTAATCACATGATAAACATCTGAAAGCATTCAATATACATCACCTTCTGTTACAAGGTACCTTTGCTACCAGATACTGATAAAGTTCTCCTTTCATGCCAAGCTGACATAAGGAACTCGTTATACTTTAATGTAAATATAACTGCAAATCAGTTATTTAGGGATCTTAAGTTTTGGCCAAAAATATCAACTGTTTATTTTCCTCCACAGATGCTGCCTGGCTTGCTGAGTTCCACCAGTCTGTGATGCTCCTGATAAAACTAGGTTCATATTCATTCTTTATCAGAACTTTCTAATAATGTCCTTGAAATAGACTTAACCATGTAATTTTATATAATAGAAATATTAATTAAATTCAAGGTGATAATTAAATTTTCAAAATGTATCTCAGCCTTAGTTCAAGAACTGCACTAATACTTCTGAGTCAATTGATTGTACATTCAATTTTCCCCCAATGCAGTGCACACAGTATTATATCGCTAGAGATGTGACCTTTTGTGTGAAATCTAAAAATCTTTGGCAATGTGACCTTAAAAGACTTTGCAGCATCCTGTAAAAAAGAGAAAGCATGTTCTGTTTTATGGCATGGCCAATATCAATCTTGATAACTAATAACTGTACATATTAAACAACTGTAAATCTAGAAATGATCTCTGATGTACCCTTTGGTCACAAGTCATTATATGAAAATTACCATTTTATTCTAGTCGGTCCTGTGTTACTTCCAACACAATGGGCACAATGGACACAATAAGCTTTTGTGAAGGCCCATGTCCTTCAGGAAGTTAAACTACGTCATAGTTAAACTGTATCACTTGGTTCCCTTCTATCCACTCCTGTCAACATTTCCTTAAATATCTTTAATAAATTTGTCAGAAAGAATTTCTCCTTCATAAAGCTACACCCACACTGCTGAATAAATTGCAGTTTTCAGATGTGTTGTTATTAGTTGAATCATTGATTCTGACATCTTTACACAAGAATGTATTTCATCAATTGGCCTATAGCTACCAATTTTTACCTCCTTCATTTTTTGAGGGGTATGACTTAAGTAATTTTCTAATCCTTTTGTACTTCTCCAGAATCCAAAATTTAGAAGATTATAATAATGCATCTACTATATCATAACCATTTGTTTTCCAATCATAGAGTGTAAGCCATCAAGGCCAGGGGACTGATCAGTAGTCTGCTTGATGTGGCTGACCTAGTTGATTGTTTGTGGTAAAGGCTGCATATTGACTGCTTGCTGTCATTAGTCAGGGCATAGAACACAAGAGTAAGGCAGTCATTTTGCAGCTATATAAAATTTTGGTTGGGCTGCACTTGGGAGTTTTGTGCATAGTTCCATTACAAGAAGGATATGGAGACTTTGGAAAAGTTTACCAGAATCCTGTCTGGATTACAAGGTATTGACTTTAAAGAGAGTTGGACAAATTTAGGCTGTTTTCAGAAGTTGAGGGGAGACTGATAGAAGTTATAAAATGAGAGAGTACATAGCTTGAATCTTTTTCCCAGGATAGAAAGGTCGAATACTACTAGACTACTACTACTACTACTACTACTACTACTACTACTACTACTACTGCACAGGTATATGGAGGAATTTAAGGTGGGGGGTTATATGGGAGGCAGGGTTTGAGGGTCGGCACAACATTGTGGGCCAAAGGGCCTGTAATGTGCTGTTCTATGTTCTATGTTCTACGAATACTGGAGGGCATTTACTTAAACTGAGAGGGGGAAATTTTAAAGATGTATAGGGCAAGTTTATTTTTAACACAATGTGGTAGGCGCTTACATGGGTAGTGATGGAAGCAGAGGTATAGTAACATATAAGAGACTGTTAAATAGAGACATGCAGGAAATGGTGGGATATAAAAAATCTAGTTTACCTCAGCATTGTGTTCAATGCGAAGGGCCTGTTTCTGTGCTGAACTGTTCTACGTTCCATTTACCAACTGGCCTGCTCCTGCTCTTAATTTACATGTTCTTATTTAAAACAGTGCTACAATTTCATCGTGCACATGCTGGCAGCAATCTAGCGGCTGTCTATTATGTCATTGAGATGACTTAAATTTATAGTTATGGGTATGCGGATGTTAATATAGAAAGACATTTGCCAGAAACATGTTTATCAATGTCAAAGG
Source organism: Hypanus sabinus (assembly GCF_030144855.1). NCBI lineage: Eukaryota > Metazoa > Chordata > Chondrichthyes > Myliobatiformes > Dasyatidae > Hypanus > Hypanus sabinus. The sequence goes on along the minus strand of NC_082708.1, from coordinate 45,864,494 downwards.
AGGGTTGAAGTGCCATGTAATGTAGATCAGGGGTGTCTCTCTGGAAATCACTAAAGATTAACTTCCAGCAATTGCAGTGTTTTACTGATGAAATTATAGGATTTTTTCAATCAAGCTTAAAGTACCACATGTGGGCATTTGCTAGAATGTTAAATGCAACCAAGAAAAACAAATTCCTTATACAGTAATCACTCATATTTACCTACGAACAGTTCCACTGAGATTTAAATATTGGAGATAACTAACTTTAATGGTAGGCTGCATCACCAAACACTTTTGCATTCCGGTCATCAATGTTAATGCTAAATACTTTTAAGGGCTTTTGGGTGATAATAAGCAGCAGAATTTTATGTCTTATTATATTCTCTAAGTAGTGGGTTCTTATACTTGAATCATAGGTATCACTGCATCTCTCTCAAAATGAACAGGACCAATTCACAGTCCTGGTAAACTATCTTCCCCCCCCACCCCCCCTTAGTCAATCTCAATTTTCTCTGTAAAATATCTCTTTATACTGATCTCTTTAAAATAACATTTAAGATTTTACAGTCAAATCTACATCCTTACTAACTCAACCTTGAGTTCAGTCCTCCAAGATGTATGCTACTTAGACACTTATTAACATTTTCTTTCTATTTTACCATAACCTCTGGCAGCTTCATAATCGCTCCCTGGCAAACTATCTGATGCTGGCCTCTTCTGTATTTGCCATTCTTTCCTTCTTCTCTTCCAGTGCTATTCAGGTGTTGAGGCTCCATGTGTTAGACATCCATCTTTCCGACAGAAAAGTCTGCCAGTCCTGCTGACTGCTGAAGACCAAAGTTCACAATGCAATAGCCGTAAACTGCTTAATGATTCTCAAGTTGTGTATTTTAATATATCAGTAATATCTAACTAATCTTGCAAATATGCCTTGATTAACCATTCCATGTTTGTTTAAATAATGTATTATGGATTATATGTAAAAATAAGTGAATTGCACATGTCATTATGCTACCACGTGATACGTACTCGCTTAAAGTAAAAACTGGATACAGTATTGTATGCAACACACACAAAGCGCTGGGGGAACTCAGCAGTCCAGACAGCATCCATAGAAAAAGAATAAACAGTTGACTTTTAAGGCTGAGACTGGGTCTCTGACCGAAAGTCACTGTTTATTCTTTTCTGTAGATGCTGTCTGGCCTGCTGAGTTCCTCCAGCATTTTGTATGTGTTGCTTTGGATTTCCAGCATCTGCAGATTTTCTCGTTTATTGGATATTGTATACTGAGTGAATTGAACAGTATTTTAAAGCAAATGGAATAGCGAATGTGAAACAAGTACCAGTTTTGGATTTAAAGGCATACAGTTTGCTTAGGAGCTTGACTGCTCCAACCAAACCAGGAGAATCATGAAAATAATGTAGGAACATTTGGAACCTAAACCATTACTCATTGCAGAACGTTTTTGATTTCATAAGCAGAATCAAAAGGAAGGGGAGTCCATTTCAGCATACGTGGCTGAATTGAAGAGATTACCTTAGCATTATTATTTC